>NW_024512544.1:9109-14704 GCF_017590135.1 Pyrgilauda ruficollis | reverse complement strand
AGCCCGGCGGGTTGGGGGGGGGGGGGGGGGGGGGGGGGGGGGGGGGTTTGAAGGTTTTATTCCTCTCTCCTCTGAAGCCACTGAGTACATGACTCACAGAAAATTGGTGTTGCAAGGTTCCCAGGTTCTCTTCAAATGGAGGGATGGAGCTTCCCACTGCTCCAGAAGCAAAGCCAAACACCACACATTAATGGATTTTTTCCACATGCTGAGACTCAAGAGCTTGAAGGAGCTCCTAGAAATAGAAAGCTTCCTTACCTGCCTTGGAAAACTTTGCTTGGTACTCTAAAGCACAGTCCTGCCCGTGTTTGTGAGGACACCTGAGGTCGTGAGTAAAAAACATCACTGCCCTTTTGTGTTCAATTCTGTGAGGAAGGAAACAGTATTTAAAGCAGATTTGTAACCAGATTTGTAACCAGAATGTCTCACAACCCCTGTTACCACCCAGGGCAGAGTCCCTTCCCAAGGAGTTAAGGCGGGCAGAACACATACAGGACATGAAGAGCCTCACCAAAAGATTGCCTCTCTCAGGGGCAAAATCTTTCTCTCCAAATTAGTGCCTCATGCTGTAAGTTTTAAGTGGTAGCAGATGTTGGCAGTGAGCTCCAGACCTTTGTTTCCCAGATTCCCAGATAACTGCTGCTTTTGTGCAAGCCCTTCTCTAGCAATAACAATAATTAAGTGTCATTTATACAAGGTCTTTCATTCAGCAGTCCCAAAGGGCTCAATAAATTTAACAAACCATTAATACTCAACAGATTTACTGGTTTGCAATTCTAAAAAGGCTGCATTCTTTTCCAGGATCCTCCACATTCCCACAAATGGCAGGTACCCTAATTACCATAATTACCGTAATCACCATAATCATCTATCAGTTTGCAGAAAAGCCAAATCAGGGGACACCAAAGGCCACCGTACATTCTGCTAACAACAAAAGGATTTAAGCAGAGTTCCTGGCCTTTAACTTTGTTCCCACTATGAGCAGGAAACCACCCTGCCTCCAGAAATTCACACGCACTGATAAGTTCATCTAGCCAGAACACTGAACTGAAAGGCAAAGATGCATTCCCAGAGCACACGAAAAACCCACTGGTCAAAGAAAATCCAAGAAAAATCCAAGTCCAATCCAAGCAACAAGAATTTTTTCACTAGGATGCCTTAAACTCACGAAAACTGAACTTAGTGGCCCAAGCAGGACATTGAGAGTAGTCACCAAGAAACTGTAATCTTGCTTTCACATCCCTCTGGATTCCCCCTAAAAAATAAATCATGGAAGGTATTGCTTGAGAGGACAAGTCTTGCCACAACAACAGCGCCATCTCTTTACACCACCTAGATCAGACACACAACTGTGGCCTTACAGTTCCTGAAGGAACCTGGAGAAAAGATGGAGAGAGTCTACTTCCAAGGGCCTGGGGTGACAGAACAAAGGGGAATGGATTCAGCCTGACAGAAGGCAGGTTACACTCTCCCAAAAACTGACCTCCCCTCCTAACAAAAGCACAGCAACTGAGCATCCAAGCCTGGGCTGCACAAAAAAAGGAGGAACAGGTTTTGGCTAAGGCACAACCTACACAATTATCAACTGTGAGGGTGTGGGCAAGCAGCAGTGCTTCCTTGAGCTGTGTCTGAACCTCAGTGTGAAGCAAAATATTTCTTTTTATTTCTTAATCACAGAGTATCTTGAGTTGGAAGGGACCCACAAGAATCACTGATCCAACTCCAGACTTGACAGTCTCTTTAACTTCCACATTTATTATGCTGCTACTATCAAAGGCAGTTCAAGATGTCACAATATTTGAATTATATTGCATTTGTTCCTATTTTAGGCAACATAAAGAGGCATTTGCAGAAATCTCAGGTAGTTTGATACCCGTGGCTCAATAGTCACAGTAATATAAACTGCAACTTAGCTGTATATCTTAGTTCACAGTTGCAATAATTAGAGGTTCAAGGGTTTTTTGCCTAAGGTTTATCTATTTACAGTGAAGACTGCACAAGGTCTAACACCACATCACAATCATTTTGTAACACATCATGCAATAAAATCCAGTGTTTCATTGCACCTTGTTCTGGATACAGTGAGACTACTCCCACCCTCTCCAAAGCTTCCTTGCCTCTGATTATCTGATTTAGTTCTCCTGCTGGTGTCTCACACTCTGCTTGAAACAGGAATCAGAAGTGGGAACCATGGCTATGGGAAGGGCTTCTTTCTCTATTTTCTACCAAGCATACCTTGGATAACTGATCAGCAACCAGCTGAGAGCACAGCCCAAGGGAGACACGGCCAAACTCTTCTCAGCCGAATTAAAATAACAGCAAATAAATAATCTGGATTGTATTTAGAAAGTCACAAGACCAGTGCTTGGCCCTGGCTAGGGGTGAGGAGAAGGCCCATCCAAGGTGACACCCAATTCTTTTCAGCTGAAATAAATTTAATTCCTACCAAGGGAAGCCAGGTTTCACAAGCTCTAACAGGGAAAGTGTTCACTGGACAGAGACTGTGTGAATGCATAAGAGGGACTAGACTAGGGCCCGTTTTTTTCATCATGCAGAAATGTAACAGCTTTTTATTCCATTTTATGAGTCAGTGTTCCCAATGGAAAGAGCACACACATCATGGCTTTGGCACTGCACACCACTGCATTTCCTACCAGCCCCATTCTGCCATGGATCCCATCCAATTTGGTTAACCTCTTCAAGGAGGGCTTTGTGCCAGCTGTGCTCTCCAGGAGCAGGAGGGGGCAAGGCAGGGACGTGTCAGAGGAAGGATGAATGCCCTCTCCTTGCAGTCCCTGCAGCACAAACCACCCCTGCAAGAAAAACAAATGAGCCCAGAAAGCAGTCGGGAAATTGCTGAGAGAAAGGTCCCCTCCTGGCATGAGTCAAGCTCCAAAACAGTTCAAGGAATTGTTCTGGCTTGCCATGGGGAAAAATTGTCCAGCAGAACTTCTGACAGCTTTTCTCCCCACTCAGTATGCCACTGGGCTGACAGACACAAGGATGCCCAGGTGATCGTGCAGGACACAGGGGTTTTAACAGGCCTGTCATGGTCCTTCAGTGTCACAAGCACTGCAAAATGCTTGAGAGAGCCCTTGAAAGTGTTTGAGAGATCCCTGAGCTGCCAGGCTCTAGAGGGTTTCTGTTTTGGCCACAGAGTGTGTCTGGGAGGGCTGCAAAACTGCCAAGGTGCTCAAGACCTAATTAAAAAATTAAAAAACAGAATCAAAGGATCCAGCTCTAAACCCAGTCTGAAACCTAGGACAAGCCTTTGGTGAGTTAATGAACTTGCCAAGAGATCTCTGAGTTCACAGTGCCTTATCTTCCTTTCAATTCTAAGCTCCTTCCCCAGGCTCTTTGGGCTAAATCCATATCCATCTCCCCAGCCATCTCAGATGGTCCAGACTGCTTAGGCACACAAAAACATCACACATCACATGTGGGGTAAGTGCTCCAAATTATGGTATTTCTTATAATTTCCTTTTCTGACTCTGTCCCCCAGTCACACTCAGGTTGTGAATACACTACTAAATATCATAGTTCATCCTTAAAGTCCCTTTGTCTGCAATTATTAATACATTTTATGAGTTTTAGCTAATTTGGACTGTGTGAATAAACAATATGCCAGGCCAAAACATTAAAATGAACATGCTTTCTGAGCAGTAACTTGAATTTCCCAAAATTATTCCTCCCGCTGACAGGTTTTGCTGCTGTAGAGCTGACCACTCACAAAGGACAACACACACACTGTGGAGGCAAGAGCTGATACCAGCTCCACCAACAAACACAGAATACAAACAGCTAAAAACTCAATAGGTTTCAAACATGAATGTTGAAGGATGCCAAATTCTGTAACAAATTCTACAGGGACAAGAAGCTAAGAGTTGTTTCGAGTTTTCCAGCTGCATCTATGGTATACAAGAAAAGTCCTCCAGTAATTCTCAATAAGACCTCTTTTGGAGTCAAAACTTTGATTTTTGAGTCTACCCTCCCACTGCATGACTTCTGTCCAAGGCAACTATTACTGGGAAAAGCATCATTGGCCATTAAGACAACCAGAAGAAAGTGCTCCTGTGGTGTGCTGTTAAGTTGAGCAGAACAGATATGCTGGTATTTCTGAGTTCAGCCTCCCCCACTCCATAATTCTGGTGGCATAAGTGGTAAATTTACTCCTTTACGAGAATCTAAGTTCTGTACTATGTGCCTAGAGACAGCAGGAAGTTTAGAGGTAGAGGTAAAAGTAGCACTGCCTTCTCCCTCATGTAAAAGACACTGAAAAGCAGAAATAAATTTGAATTTAGGGTTGAACAGGTCTTTTTATTTTTCCTTCCCTCTCTGCTGTTTCCTATGCTTTAGGCAGTCTTGTTCTCAGTGGCTTCCTAACAAAGCCTGCAAAATTCCTTATCACAGTTGTCCTCTTCTCACTGGCCAGATATGTTCTCTAGAGGTTGTGCTAGATCTGAGATGGGATCCTTGTCTTCTCTGAATTCACTGGAAGGTTTTCCATGGGCTTCTGTGGGAGTAGCACTGCAACAATATGACTTAAATCCTGCCTACAAGGAATAGGATTTGGTTTATATCCATACATAAACCAGAACATGGCCCCTTATAGTTACCTTGACAGTTTAAATTTTTATTTTTAAAAGGCTTTCAGCTAAGGTTTCCTGACTTTTATTTATGATAGCTTAGATCCTTGTAAAAAAGTCTGGAGTAAATCCATGCTTCCAACAGGACACATCCTACAAAAGTCTGGGAACTCTTAACCGCAGGAAAAATGACCAGGCTTCAGGATGACTCATCGTGGCTATTTTGCAAAGACATTGGAAGAAACTGGGAAGCAAAGATTAATTAATGTACTTCCCACTCTTTTGTAGATTCCCAACTGCTCTGCCTCACTTTCAGAAGGCCCCAACACACAGAGAAGCATTGCTCTGCCTGCAGACACACAGCAAGGACTGGGGCCTCTCTCAGACTGTTTACAAAAGCGTGGGGTGACAGGACACAGGGAATGGCTTCCCACTGACAGAGGGCAGGGTTAGATAAGAAATTGGGAAGAAATCCTTCCCTGTGAGGGTGGTGAGGCCCAGAGTGCCCAGAGAAGCTGTGGCTGCTCCTGGATCCCTGGAAGTGTCCAAGGCCAGGTTGGACAGGGCTCGGAGCACGAGGTGTCCCTGCCCATGGCAGGGGATAGAACAAGATGGGCTTTAAGGCCCTTTCCAATCCAAAGCATTCCAGGACTCCTGTGAAATTCTTTCTAAATGGCTTTTTCTAGAGACTCTAGGAACATTTTTGCAAATGCCAGAAACAGTCATGTTCTAGTGAAGAATACTTCACTAAAGGCTCTTCAGATACCGTGAAAGACCTGGAAATTGGATAAGTGCAAGTTACAATAAGAATTTTCCAAAAGGGGAAAGAACTTCTTTCTCAACTGGACCAGAGCCTCACATCCTTCCCAGCAGTGTCTCATAGGGAAGACATCCCACTCACACTGGAATGTTATTTTTACTAAAGGAAGTTAAGCAGTGGAGTTGCTTATTAAAAAAAAACAAACAAAAAAAAAAAAAAAAAAAAAAAAAAAAAAAAAAAAAAAAAAAA
>NW_024512544.1:0-9037 GCF_017590135.1 Pyrgilauda ruficollis | reverse complement strand
GGAGTTGTTTATTAAAAAAAAAAAAAAAAAAAAAAAAAAAACAAAAACAAAAAAACCAAAAAAACAAAAAAAAAAAGCAAAAAATTGTGCCCTTCTATGGGGAAAAAAAAACCCTCATCTGTCACTTCTCATGATAAAAAAAAAAAAGCCAACATTGAAACTTACCATTTCAGAGTCAATATTCCTGCTCATCTTTGGAGGAGATGGAGGAAAAAAAATCCATGTCATTTGCAGCAGGGCCTTGTTTGGAGGTGTTAGCCAGTTCTCCTAACTTCCTCCACACTGTTAAAATCATGGATCTTGACCCAAATCAACTTGCTGTGATGTCAGAAGACTTGTGACTGACTAGAGTGGGACTGGATGGAAGTCAGAAGAGATAAACGGAATGGAAAATGGGTTTTAAAGAGAGACCTCTCGCCCCCAAAGCGAGAAAACTCTAGGAAACTACAGAAACACATTGTTCTTGTTCAGCTTTTTGCTAAGGCCAAAAGATTTAAAACAAACATGGTTCTAAAACAGCAAAGGCAAAGGCTTCCATTCCTCCCCCAGACAGTCACAATATCTTACTGACTTTTTGCTATCACTGTAGAGTATTTCCAGCTTCAGCTAATAGCACAGAAGAAATGAAAACTTGCATTTTGCAGATTGTGTGGAAATGAAATCCCTGATGCTCTATGTGAATTAGTTATTCACAAGAAAAAAGGTTTAGACCTCTCAAACATTCTCTTGGCTCTTGCAGTGCATTGCATTATCTTCAGAAAAATGGAAAGACTTCTAAGTTCTTAATGAGAACAAAAAAGGGAGGGTTTCCACCAACACAGAGACAGTAAAATCTCCAAGTAAATATTAAAGGTTCTCTGAAAACAGACGTGAAAGCCATGCAGATTTGACAGCACAAATATTTCCCATGTCTCAAGAAAAACAAGTGTTCAACACACTAACTCTGGACAAGACAAGCTGTGAAGGTGCCCTCCAAAGAAGTCTGGAAATAGTGAATATTCATTCTGCTAGCATGAATCTCACAAAGCCTAATAAAAAATTCTCACAGAACCCTGCCTTCCTATCTACACAGGAACAGGGAGAATGTGAGCAAATGACATTTCCCTACGCTAGGAAACCAAGCCTAGGTCTTGTTTCTAAAAATTAACTGCATTCCCAGAGCCACACTGTATTATCCTGATTAGCTGTTCAGTCTTTTTCTACTCCACAGCATATTTTCATTTCTCATTCAAGCTCAGCTCTCCCTCTGATTCCCCAAGTTGGGCATGGTTTTCTTTTAAATCCACATCTCTTCTTGTGGTGGGAATGCCCAGGCTGAAGGACAGATGAGGACTCAAAGATCTGCCTGCCTTTTAGATTTTTCACAGGAAAAAAGAGAGCAAGTCAGGTCCTTGTTGCAAACTCATCTCCAGACAAATACCTGTTCTCCACTGAACTAAACATAAGTGCTCCAAAATAAGGCTGCTTGAGGGAACAGGCAAGATTTTGAACAGGACATCTGAAATTCTCTCCTTTCCTAGAAGCACAGACTGTCCTGTTTTCCCTTTTCAGGTTCACAAGCTGCATCATGACTTTTTTTCCTTCAGCAACATCCAGATGGGAACTATTAACTATCTATTAGCATTACATTTCTTCTTCTGATTCTAATCTTGCTATCTTGCCTTTTTACATGATCACTCAGCATGTTCACAGGAAAGGAGGAGTCCAAGAAAGAAGAGCAATACTTCCTGACAGCTTGTCTACAGAGATATTTAGCAAGAGAGACTGCTAACAAGCCTCCCAGTCCACACAAAAACCACTGCTCTTGGGACAAAGAGCCACCACAAAACCTTCTCCTGCTTGTATATTAAACAGATCAAAAACAGAGTCTTAACTAGAAACCAACTGACTGCAACAATCAAAAAACTTTTAATCATTACCAGGAAGGGGAAATTTAGTATGGAATGTACATTCTCACTTCCACAAGCACATGGATAAACATCTGCTGAAAACACGCTTGGAAACATCCAGTATAAGTGAGTACCTGACGAAATCAAAGTTAGAGTGGATCTTATGAACAATAATTTTAGAGTTATAGGGGTGTGTTCACACTATCATCCAAAGACACTTTTCTTGATACTGGAACAACACTCAGATACATTAGATCTCTAGCGTGCTTCCACCGATGAGATCTGGTTGTTCCCTTGGCTACTCAGCAAAGCCAAACAAGCATTCACTGATCTCCCCTTCAGGTAAATACTCAAACCCCATAGTCTGGGGTTTTGTTTTAAAAGCCAGCTTAGTCATTAATCACTGAACTACACCAAACTTAGCGATGTCGCAGATCTCACACCTTCAGGTTACAAGAAGCCTTCCAACAGAAATTGAGCTGTTCCCCAAGCTTCCCTTCCTTTATTTGGTTGCTTGCCAGGAATAACATATAATAGCAATCTCTGTGATGCTCAGATCTCTGACCCATCATGAGGATCCACAGTTCATCAGCTCCAGAGAAACTAAACTTACTCCACTTCTCCTCCTCCCAACCGTCACACTTATTCCTTTGAAAAGGAAAGAGATGGTAATAAATAAATTTTACAAAAGCAAAATTTTTGCTTTCCTCATATTTTGCAGTCACAAGCATCACCCGTCCAAGACAATTTGAAGAATACCATTTAGTGAAACCCTACCAGGTTTCCCCGTCAAGCAAGAAAAACTTCAGCTTCTTCAGTCTTTTGCAAAAAGTTCTGAAGATCTCCATCTTTCAGATTCATAAATTCAGACTGAAGTTTAAATTTATATATTTAGGATATATTGAGAGGACAAGAGAGAATGACTTTATACTAGAAGAGTAGGCTTATGTTGAATATTAGGAAGAAATCCTTTCTGGTGAGGGTGAGGGGGCCCTAACACATGATGACCGAAAAACCTGTCTGCCCCACTCCTGGAAGTATTCCAGACCAGGTTGGAAGCAACGTTATCTAGTGGAAGGCATCCCTGACTATGGCAGGCAGCGGAAGCAGACAGTACTTACAAGTCCCATGGAACACAAACTATTCTTGGATTCTATGATGATTCAATCTCCACAGGTCCAGGCAGATGCCAAACCTGCTCTTCACTGCTGTCTCCCTTCCTCTGCCCCTCTGCCAAGTGCAATGCTTCCAGCATTCCAAGCCCCTTTGCTCTCTGTGGATGCTTGCCATGGAATCCCTCACAGCTGGGTTCAGAACATCCTCAGGTTGGCTCTTCCAAAATCCACGGGCTCCAGGGTGCTCAGCAAGATCTGTAAGTGCACGGTGCTGTGGAACTGCACCTTCAGCACAGGGACCTTTCCAGCCTGGCCTGCCCGCGTTCCTCTGTGTCTGTGCACAAAACACGGCGTGGAAGAGAACGGCAGCAGGGGCCTGTGTGTCCCAGGGCCCCGGATTTGCGCCGCTTCAGCTCCACAGAGATGCAGGTAAGGGGGAAAAACCAAACTGTTTATTAATGGAAGGAAAAGTGAAGGGATGAGATGGGGGCAAAAAAAAGGGGTGGGGAGGGTCTGAGGGCTGGAGGGAGGGAACTCTCAACAGGGAGGGAGAAGGCAGGAGCTATGGGAGCCTCCCAGAGGCTCAGCTACGGCCAGCATCAGCTGTGCCTGGAGCTCCAGTGACACTGAGTGGTGGTGGTCTCTTCACAGTCTCCTGATACTGTTCCTGCGACCCTGGTTCTCTGAGTCCAGCAGATGACCTTAGTTCTGCAGATCTTTGTCCAAAAATTGCCTGAATTTCCAGGTTAGTGGAGGATGGGCTGTCATCTTTGCTCATGGCTTCAAGGGCTGGAAGACAGATGAACTACCAGAGTCAGAACCCAGACAGACACCCGGAGATTCTTCTGCTAAGCCCATCCATCCCAGCTCTCGCCATGGCCACAAGAGAGGCTGATCCTTGCAGGATCAGCCGCAAGTGCTAGCCATGAATCCGCCCCCCACCATGTCCCTGAAATCGCTCTGTGCTCTGCCCACACCACCCTTCATCCACACAAGGAGCAAAGCCCACCGCAGCTGGGAGACGGACTGGGAGACATTGCAGCTCTCCCGGTCAGCCCCCGCTGTCAGCCCGCTGCCCTCACTCACCCTGACTGAGAACGTGAAGCTCTGCTGGCTGTTACAGCGTTTTCATAGAGGCCTGGAGAGCAGCAGAGACCCAGAGATGGCCCCACAGCCCAGGGCACCGGACTCACATCCCTGTGCCAGGGCCTGGAGGAGGCTGCAGCCCGCGAGGCGCTGGGCAGGAGGCAGCCGAGCCCCCTCCCAGAGATCCACCAGCATCACTCAAAACCTCACCTCTGCCACATGCTGGTTCTCCTCATGGCAGTGCAAGAAGAGTGGGAGCAGGCTCTGGCTCACAGTTGTCTTCAGGGGCTTTTTTCCCTCATTCACTACTAAGTCCATCACCTTTTCAAAGAGTTGAATGGAGAGCAGCTGCACATGGCTGTTGTCCTGGAGGAAAGGAAGCAGAAAAGACCTCACCAACAACTTCTCAAGGCCCACCTGAGTAAAAGAATAAAAATCCCCAGGGGGCGAAAATTTCTGGTCAGCAGCCAGTGCCCATGGCTGGGGCCACAGAGCCTTACATGGTCAAAGAGTGGTAGGAGTGCCTCAGCTAGCTTTGGGGCAGTAGTGCTGGATACCAGGATATCCTTGTACTGGAGAACATTCATGAAGACAGAGAGGGACATCCTGACCACCTCTCCATCTGCATCACCCAGCACATCCACAAGCCGTTGAGACACGATGCCCATTCTTCTGGCCTGTGTGGAACACAAGGCTGTGCTGGGAAGCCATGGACGGCTGCACCGCCAACAGCGCCCTGGCACTGCAAGCCCACCCTGCTGCTGCAGGACCCACAGGCCAAAGGCCTGACCCAAAGCACGGGGGCAGGGGAGGCAGGAGAGCTGGGAGCAGCTGCCTCAGCTGCCTCAGCCCTGCCAGCCCAAGGGGCTGCTTTCCCCAGCGCAGCTTCAGCCGCTGCCCCCTTCTCACCAGTGAGGGATCCTTGATGAGCACCACGAGGCCTCTGAGCGCCAGGCGACGCCTCTCCCTGCACTCGCTCTGCAAGTACCTTGACATCATCTCCAGGACACTGTCCCTGCATTCACTCAAGTCCAGGCACTCGAGGCCCTGAAAGGCACAGGACAGTGACAGGGGACCCGGCCTGCAGGAGCCCGGAACTGCACAGGGCTGGGCCCAGGCAGCAGCACAGGGCACGGGCACCGTCCCAGGCAGCTGTGGCTACGAGAGGGCAGAGAGCTGGGAGGCAGCTCAGCGAGGCAGCGCTGGCCAGCAGGCTCACCTCCACAAGGAATGCCAGGAAGGGCAGATCCCAGCGATGCCCTTCCGTGCTGAGCAGCCCGAGCAGGTGGAGTGTGATGCAAGAACACAAGAGGATGGAGTCACGGCGCATCTCCCTGGCAGGAGGAAAAGGGCACCAAGAGCCTGAGGCATGAGTGTCAAACATCTCCCAGAATTGGCTCACAAAGATTCGATCTTTCCCCACCCTGGAGGGGATGTGGGCCCTCCGAGGGGCAGCTCCTTGTGGGCACCCTCCTCTCCCAGCCTTTTCCAGTCTCCTTGGACGTCCCTTTGTGACGAGGCCCTCTGGCCCATGACCACGGGGACTGTGTGGGGCACCCGGGCACAGGGCACAAATGCCAGGGGCAGTGTGGAGGAGAAGGGGGTCTCACCTGGCCAGCAGACCCACGGCATAGTGCTGGGTGTCAGCACAGAGCAGCGTGTCCCAGCCATGCTTGCGTCCCATTTCCATGACCACATTGTCACACCTCAGTCGGCAGAGCAGAGCCTTCACAGTCTGCACTGCAAAACTGTGTGCAGAGCAAAGCCCAGGTCATATTGTGATCTCTGGCTCCTACCCTGGAGACATGGGAGGGATGGGAGAAGTGGGATGGAGCACCTGCTGGGGTTGATGTTAAGGTGGTGTTCTTCCTGGCATTGCTTCCAAAAGGTGTCGACCTCCTCAGAAGCATGCACTGTGCTGTCACAAATTTGAACTACCAGAGCCACGAGCAGGTGGGGGGCATAATTGTGCATTGCCTCGTGGCACTTGGGCACCTGGATAATCACCCAGAGCACCAGAGTTGCCTGCAAAAGAAGCAGCCCAAAACGGCGCTCAGTGCCGAGGTGTCCACGGGGCAGGGCCCAAGGGCAGATGCAGGGGGAGCAGTGGGCCTGGTGCCCCCTGAGCCTGGCCCTAGCCCAGGTTTCAGCCCAGCGACTGAGGCAGGGAGAGGATGGAGAGCTGCTGGAGAGGCAATCAGGGGCGAGCAGAGGCCAGTTCCAGAAACTCACAGCCAGGGCAAAGACATCTGTGTCATCCCCATCAGAGGTGAACATGCTGTGCACAGGCCAGTCCTCCATCACACACAGCAGTGTTGGCAGCACTTTCTCCACTGTGGGACTCGACGAGCCTATAGTTCTCCACATCATTGCAGCAGCTCTGTGGGGTCAGGGCTCTGTGTCAGGGGTGTCTGAGTCACAGTGCCATGCCCTGTGCAGCTCTGGGGGCACAGGTGAGCAGCTCTGGGGGCACAGGTGACAGAGCCCCGGTGCCCTGAGGGGCAGGCAGGGAGCATTGGCAGCAGGCTCGGCAAACAGAGGGGCCCGAGGGTCCTGGAGCTCTCTGCCTGTCTGGCAGACCCCCTTGGACAGGCTGTGATGGGCCACGGGCCCTAAAGGCTGGTGAGCCCTGAGCTCTCAAGGCACGTGGGCCCCGTACCTGTCACACGTTGGGGCACAGCGCAGGAGGGTCAGCACCACGCCAGTAGGGTGTTCTGGGTGTCAGCACAGAGCAGCGTGTCCCAGCCATGCTTGCGTCCCATTTCCATGACCACATTGTCACACCTCAGTCGGCAGAGCAGAGCCTTCACAGTCTGCACTGCAAAACTGTGTGCAGAGCAAAGCCCAGGTCATATTGTGATCTCTGGCTCCTACCCTGGAGACATGGGAGGGATGGGAGAAGTGGGATGGAGCACCTGCTGGGGTTGATGTTAAGGTGGTGTTCTTCCTGGCATTGCTTCCAAAAGGTGTCGACCTCCTCAGAAGCATGCACTGTGCTGTCACAAATTTGAACTACCAGAGCCACGAGCAGGTGGGGGGCATAATTGTGCATTGCCTCGTGGCACTTGGGCACCTGGATAATCACCCAGAGCACCAGAGTTGCCTGCAAAAGAAGCAGCCCAAAACGGCGCTCAGTGCCGAGGTGTCCACGGGGCAGGGCCCAAGGGCAGATGCAGGGGGAGCAGTGGGCCTGGTGCCCCCCGAGCCTGGCCCTAGCCCAGGTTTCAGCCCAGCGACTGAGGCAGGGAGAGGATGGAGAGCTGCTGGAGAGACAACCGGGGGGTGAGAAGAGACCAGTTCCAGAAACTCACAGCCAGGGCAAAGACATCTGTGTCATCCCCATCAGAGGTGAACATGCTGTGCACAGGCCAGTCCTCCATCACACACAGCAGTGTTGGCAGCACTTTCTCCACTGTGGGACTCGACGAGCCTATAGTTCTCCACATCATTGCAGCAGCTCTGTGGGGTCAGGGCTCTGTGTCAGGGGTGTCTGAGTCACAGTGCCATGCCCTGTGCAGCTCTGGGGGCACAGGTGAGCAGCTCTGGGGGCACAGGTGACAGAGCCCCGGTGCCCTGAGGGGCAGGCAGGGAGCATTGGCAGCAGGCTCGGCAAACATAGGGGCCCAAGGGTCCTGGAGCTCTCTGCCTGTCTGGCAGACCCCCTTGGACAGGCTGTGATGGGCCACGGGCCCTAAAGGCTGGTGAGCCCTGAGCTCTCAAGGCACGTGGGCCCCGTACCTGTCACACGTTGGGGCACAGCGCAGGAGGGTCAGCACCACGCCAGTAGGGTGTTCTTCAGCCATCCTCAGAATGTTCATGAATAGCCTGACATCAGCAGCCTCAGGGGACGCAAGTCTCTGATGCATAATCCTCACCATTGCTGGCACCTGGAAGAGGTGTGGGGAAAATTTGGAGCGCTTCCTGAGGGAGGAGATTCCCCGATTTCCCCAAAGGAATGCTTCCCTTCCCCCCACACTGTGCTGGCCTCAAAGGTTGAGGCAGGCAAGTGGACATGGCTTAATGGGCCTCATGATCCTGGAAGGCCTCCAGCCATGGGCACTGGCTGCTTATTACTTCTGATAAAAAACATGATTATCCATGAATAATAAATCATGACCATAAATGACAGTTAAAGTGGGGGGAGTATCAGTGTTTTTTATGACCTCAGTCATTCAGGTGTCTAAACTGGCCTCATTTGTTACCTGGTCAGCCTTCACTACACAATTACTCATTTCTGCGCATTCAATTGATGCTGTGCTAAGATCAGTTGGCCTATAGCCAAATTTGTTTTCATCCTCCTTATCTCTGGCCTTTCCACACATAATGAAATTCTGCAGAAGAGCAGAGAAGAGAGGGACGTTCCATGGCGTGCTCCACACACAGTGCTCGGCTGAGCAGTGACAGCAGGCCCAGCCCAGGTGGGGATGGCTGCAGGTACCTTCAGTGATTGGCTGAAGCTACCATGACCGGGTTCCTGCTTCCTTCCTGCATTTCACTTCAGGAAAGCTTTACTTCCCCATTGCCCAACTCAAGTAGCTCCAAAAGGTTGCAAACACCCCAAATGTATTGACATGGCCAGAGAATGCTAATGGTTTGGAAGTTTGTCCCCTCTCAAAGCAGCAACTCATTTACCTTAACATCATCCACTGAGAGTCACTTTACAAAACATAACACTATACAGAGACAAACAGAAGGCCATTCTTTGGTTAGGGATGGTGATGTCCTAATTCTCTGAAGAGAGAAAAGCTCTCAAGGAATGAAAGTCCACTCAGTGTTACAAAAGTAACCAAATAAATGAGTAGATGGCAAAAGGGCTAATCATCCCCCAGTACAGATATCTAGAGCGCTCCCCTCTTGTTCCCTGAAGGAGAAACAGGACAAGTAATAGAAATAGTCACAGCTCTCCTTTCTGCCCTCCATTAACCAAAGCTGTGCCAAAGCACACAT
>NW_024512543.1:11642028-11876554 GCF_017590135.1 Pyrgilauda ruficollis | reverse complement strand
TTACATTTTTGTCCTGCTAATAAATGGGGCAATGAAAGAGCTGACTGCTCCCCTAGTGCAGAGGTGGGAGTTATTTACTTTCTAATCCTTTCCCTTTTAGCTCTGACTGGACACAAATGAAAATTCCTGGCATTAGGTATTAGAAGAGATGGAAAAAGCACAGGAACCAATTTACAGGGTTTCACTTGACTAGCTTTCTCCATTTGACTCCTATTAGCTCTGATAATGTATCCTCACCATTAATCAGTTAGAGAGAGAAGAGGTGATGCCTGTTTTTTCACGTGCATAGGAGGATGTATGTGCACCACAGCAATCTCACTGGAAAAAGTTCCATGCCTCAAAGTGTCTCCTTCAGGACTTACAAGGCACAAGGTAGTGACCGTGAGCATTGGGACAGCCTTTAGTAGGCACAGAAGGTTTGGGAGGAATGCCTGAAATAAATATTTGAGTTAATGGCACTTTCAGCATAAACTCTATAGAGGAAATTTATGCCTGCCATAATCCCATCAGAAATAGTGGGACCAAAGGATTGTAGAGACAGTTGATATCATTAGATGGGAACTTCTTCCAAGGAGTGACATTCCCAGCACAGAACCACAGTGACAGCTGTCGAATAGCTGCTAGGGTGGTAACAAGAGCTTCTTCTGGAGAACTCATGTTCTGCCTCTTCCTGGCAGCTCCTGAGGAGAGGAAACAGGCTCTGGGCTGAGCAGCCCTGGAATCTTCACCTCTTGCGTCTTACTCTATAAAAGCAAAATTGTTTGCCCTGAGGCCCTCTGCAGGTACCAGAGCTTCATCAGTATGGAGCTTGTAAAATGTTTTTGCATTTATGCCAGTCACTAGTCAAGCCTGACAGCTCCTCATTGCTGGATCATTGCACAGAAGTGTAAAAAAAAAAAATACAAAAGGTGTTGGTTGATTTCTATGAGGTTTGATGCAAATGAATCAACACTAATGTATTTTTAAAGTGTAGACAGTAAATTGCAGTAGTTTGTTTCCATAGCAATAATGTCCACAGTAATGCTAGTGAAATCTGAGATTTTGTCACACAAAAATATGTATGTCCATAACAAGTGAGAACAACGATCCAGCCAGATCAGTATCTCCAACAGTGTCCTAGACAGATGCCTGTGGCAGAATATAAGGGTAGGTGAGTGCCAGGTAATGTATACCAGCTATAGGGGATCGATACCCATGGGTCTGCAGCTCAGAAACTCTCTGAATTAGGGGATTTCTTTTTTTTCAATGGTCTTTGATGGATTTTTCTTCTATGAGTTTATTCCATTGCTTTCTAAGTCTATTTCATTTTCTTCACCAGCTCTTTCTATTTGTACCACATCCCTTCACTTCAGGAATCATTACCAATATATACATATTGGAATACATAGGAGACAGGTAAACCAAAACTCAAGTCTGTTCCAAGACTTCTAGTTTGCTTTCAGTTAAAACCTGACAAAGTGAACTTGCCAGAAATTAATCTCTCTGTTTATTAATTAAACTATGATCAATCAGACCTAAACTAGAGCAGACCAAATAGTCCCTGAAAACTAAGCTAACTCACAGGAATATTCCGTATTTGGATTATTTCCAGCAGCTCTAAGCCCCTTGAGGAGAAACAAATAAATTTTCATGTTAAGATGAACACTGACAATGAACAGAACTTCCACCTTGCCCATATCTATCTGATCTTAACAGGGCATTTACACCTTCTCTGCTTCATTCTTACCCTTTACACTGAGCCAGTTTGAAAGAAGGTTATAGAAGAGAATTTGGCCTCTGGACCTAATTCAGTGTTTGCTTTCTGTCACTTACTAGCCATGTTCAATTAAGACCCCACATTTGTTCCTGCCTATTTAGAGAAAAAATTTGGTTTTTTCAGTCACTGCATTTTAACCAGGGGAAGTACTTATGAACCATATAGAGTCTATAAGATAGGATAGAAAGACAATTTTTATCCTTTGTTTCAGTTAACTCTTGAGATGTGTGTCACAGGTGCAGTGGGAGCTTCAGGCAAAGCTTACTATCCATGCTATGTGCCTTTCCTGATCATTGGGAGCTTACTGAGGAAACAGGGCAGACTCTGTAAGATTAGCCACAGTACCACTGCTTTAATGTGCTCCATCTGAGGTAATTGTGATTATTCATGAGAAAGAAAGGATTATTCAAAGTTACTGCACAAGCCTGCGTCTTCAAGTATCTGCATTTTCACTGTGACTACCTGCAATTCATGGAGCTTCCTGATAGATAAAGCTTCTATTTTCAGTAGCACTGGGTGAATAAATATATTGTTGCATGCTCAGATAGTGTAGCAGAAAGACTAGATAAATACCTACTGCAAAGAGAGGCAAAGGCTTCTCCATTTTTGCCTCACCATATGAATTTCTTCAATGTTACTGCAAAGACTGCTATGATGATTTAGGTTGCATTGCCTATAAGAGATAATGTTTGGGGGGCTCTTCTTTATTTACAGCCCTGATTTTTATAACTTTTTCTTTTTAAATATGTTCAGATTTATTTCAGGTTTTGGAGAGATTGACTTACAGCTACAGACAAAGGACATCAGATTAATTTCTCCCAGCAATGTCTGTAGACATCCCAAAACCACAAAGCATTCTGTAAGGAAATCAGCTGTTGTTTTCGTTCCATCCAAAGGCAAACAACTGAATCAAATTAAAAAACAAAACAAAATCCAATATTCCCCACCAAAACCAAACACAGAAACATACGTGATAAATTATGAAGTCTAAGTGTGAAAGTCCCATGATTAATAGAAGTGGAAATTGCTCAACACTTTTGTCTCTGTCTCCTTGTGAGCAAACAGCAATAAAATCATTCTGCCTTTATGATGATCTGAAGGATACAACAGGTCTAGTGCAAAAGGCTTTGAATGTTTTCCTTTTTATTTTTCTATTGGGTATGAAATTGCTGCTTAGACTGATTTAGCCAACTGGAAATGTTTTATGGCTTTAAATACTTATTTTCTGTTATGTTTTCCTCAGCCCTTGTGTTCCCATAAAACTGTTTAGTGCAGGGAGCTACTAAAACTGAGCTGTGCAAAAGTACTGAATGTCTTACTTTTGGATAGCTGGTTTTGCTTTGAGACTGATCACCAAAATTAAGAGTTAGGTGACATCTACATTAGTGATTCATGTTAAGAATTAGTTGCACAATCCTAATATAATCTTTAGATCCCTTATACCCCTAGAAGATGAGAAACTGAGGATTTTTAGATAAGCTCAGCAACACTTTGGAAGCTCTAGTCATGTGGGGAGTATTTGGCTGGCAGTGGAAGTTACAGGACTGGGGTTAGGTGTATTGTCAAAGTGAATACAACAGCAGCATCTCAGTCCTGACAGTGAGAACAGCAGTGAGCTGGGACACAGCCAATGCCACACATAATAAAAAATTATGTCAGATCAGAACTTAATTTCAGAAAACTGCAAATTATTCTTCACACTGCTGCTATTGCAGTCCTTTTTTAAAGACTTGCCAGGATCTCAGGAAATGTATTATCAGATCCCACTTACATTTGGGCAAGCCACTTATAATCTGGTATTCAAGATCTGAGGTTTGTTGCCTGCAGATGCAGATAGGTCTCCCATTGTGCATCCTGTCTTTTTAAATCGTAAACTTCTCAGAGCTTGAATTATGTCTTGTCATATGTTTTTATACTACCTGGCAAAAGTTTTCTAATTTTGATTGAAATCTCCAGGCATTATTGTAATGAAAATAACTATAATTATCTCCAATGGGACAAAATCCAAGTGTCAAATTGAAATTGAAATACTAGAATGGACATAACAGCAGACAGGTGCCTACCACGCAGTAGAAACCCTTTGTATTGCAGGCACTTTAAAACCGTTAAATTCTACATCATCACTTTCCTGAATTACCCAAAGAAATAATTCTACAGCTAACAGTCAATACATCTTTGTACCTTTACATCAGGTTTTATGTAGTTGCTAAACTGAACTAAGCAAAATCCATGTAAACACAGAACTTTCTTGGAGCGGGTATCTACACCCCTAATTTATAAACCCCCACCCCCTAAAAGAAGCTGATTCTTTAGAAGTAGGAAGAAAATTTCAGTGAAAAACAGGGAGCTATGACGTGGAATCCAACCAAGGCAATGATTCTTGGAACCAAAAATCCCATCCATTTTGGGTCTTTTCACTGCCCAGGCCTCAAATGTACTAGCAATCCTTTTACTTATTGATAAAATGCTACTGAAAATGTTAAAGAGTTTAATTTTTCATAGCTAGTCAAAGTTGTGCTGGAGCTAACACACAGTAATGCAGCTGTACATTGATTCCACAACAGTGAGATCCTCAGTGCCTTCTAGAGGTAAAAGAATAATAGGAAAAAAGTTGAGAGGAGGGAAAGGGAAGAGCAGTTCTCTCCTTGTGTCATCAGGTGGATGCAGGAGATCAAATTCATGTTTAGGAACAGAAAGAACAACAACAAAAACAATTAGATGATCAATCAAAGTAAAAGAAGAGAACAGTTTTAGCAGATGTGCTCTTTCAGGGTTAATTCTGCTTCTAGAAGGATGGCATCATTTAGATCAATCGCGACCACCAGGATTGATCTGATGCTCACAGAACATTTCTGAACCATATCAACAAATTTTCCAGGAATTTTCCCCACCTTTATTTCCATTTATTTGTTTGTATTATATCTCTTTACTCTGTTTCCACTATCTTTGATCACTTTTGTAAATTCCCATCCTCATCTTCCCATTCTTCCTCTCATGACCTTTTGAAGAAAAGTAAGGCTTATTAAAGGGTTTCTTTCAATAAAGAATAATAAATATTTGCTCAGTGAGACACAACCCCTTACCAAAATCACGTTTGTTTCTTTCCACAAATTTTTGTTTCCATTCCTATTCTTCAGCATTCTGTTTATGTTTTATAAAAACCACTCTACCACAATTTTTAGCATGCACTGCTGTCTCAAAAAGCATGTTACTTTATTAGTCAGCATAACATTCACGTTCGGTTATCATGCATTAGAAATTGCTTAAATTGTTACAATTCTAAAATATAAATACTTTTTTAACCAGAGTATATAGCAGTTTTCACTGTGGGATTTTTGGAGGTTTTCAGGATTGTTGGAGCACTTTACAAGATAGTAAAACCCCTAGCTAAAAGGCATGAGATGGTAAAAACTGATGAGAAATGCTTTGGGATGGGAGATTTGAGAAGCTTGCTGGTTTGAGTACACTAACAACTGGGATAAAACCACTAAATTTACTTTGTGCAAATCTGTTCCCAGCTGGTAACCACAGGGGTCCAGTAGAAGGAAGAAAACCATTTTTTACTAGCATGGAGAGCTGTGAGGATGCAATGTTCAAAATGAGCATGTAATAATGCACGTACATTTTCTGAGTGACTGCAATACATGACATTAATTGTATTGTAGTTCTGCCTGAGTAATGTAGACAATAGTCTGAGTTATTACTTTTAAGAAAAACTGGGTTTAATTGCATTAAACACAATTATAGTTCTGCCTGAGCAGTGCAGACAATGGAATTCATTATTACATTTAAAGGAAAATGTATTTAATTTTCTAGCAAGCAATCTCATTGAAATTGAAATAGTCTACTAAAATATTTTCAAAAACCAAATGATCTTTGGCTGTAATATTTTTGCAAAATACAGCTGTCCATATTCAATTAAGTTAATTTCCTTTTAGGACAAACTGCAGGAAGAAGTGATTTTCTTCTAATTTTATGTGGAACTGTTTCATATTCAAGCTAAACATTACCTGTGTTTTATGCTCTAGTTATGAGCTTTCTCTATAATAAGAAAAAACAGGAGCATCCATGTACATATGGAGATATATTTACAAAATTGCTCAATCAACCAGTTCAGTGAAGAAACAACAGGGTTCTACTCTGGGCTCCTTTCCAGGATAAGAAGGCAACAGAAATGAACAAAAGTGCATCCTGGGTGTCGTATGTGTCACATGAGTACAAATGTGGCCAAAATAAATGCCCAGATCCAAAAATTGGGGCGGTCCAGGAATCTGAAGATCTCCCAAATCATGTTGATTAGACAGAGGCTGCTAAGAGCCATATATATATATTTAAATACACCATGGGGAAAAGGATGACTAGGCTGATTTAAAGACAGGTTATTTACAGGCAATAGCTGTCCATGTGCACAGAGGCACATGTTCTTGCTGTTACCTCGGTCTGGTCACAATATTCACATGAATTCAGATGCTTATTTGTGACTAGAACTGAGCACATTTTAACCCATGTTCTTGCAGCTGCTGCTGGGTTACACAGTCACCCTTCCTGTTCTAGGTGGACAGCCCAATATTGAAGTAACTCAGGCAAAGAATAGCTTGAAGGCAACATGATCATAGCTGGTTTTCCACTTTTGATCTCAGCAGAAGCTCTGCTGCACCCCTTTTTTTTCTCACTTTCTTTCTACCCATCCCCACTTCTCCTCCCACTGTTTCAGATACTTCTTAGAAAGAGGAAGGAAAGTTAGAGTGAATGGATTTTGAGTTAAAAGTAACAAAAAAAATATTAAATCCAAAAATATAAATCCCAATAAAAAATTCTGTAAAAAACAATACATTTTCTTTTGGTAGCTCTCACACAGGTGCTTTGCAAACAAATTCAGAACATGTTCATTATGCTTGGATAAAAACCTGGAGAATGAACAATTTATGAAAAAGTTTTATAATTGTTTTATTTATAGTTTTGTAGAATTAAGGACTTTCTGATGTGGATCAAGATCTCATGCTGGACATTGTAAGCACAGAACAAAAACCTGATCTGCACCTCATGGAATTTAATATCACTGTCAAATTTTGGCAATGGCAAAATGAATCTAGCTTGGAAATGCAGCTTTTGCTAACTCATGTGCTACATCCTTATTTTCTTGGGACTTAAAGATAACTATCCCTTGTGAATCACTACAGCTATTTTTCTTTTTTTCCCATTGTCAAAGTAAACCTAATGGGTTGGCATACTTTTTATGGGCAACAAAGGTTAGTAGTGAGATTTGTTGGGGGCCAGAAAAGTGGGACATCTCTACTTAAAATTCACATCTTGCTTCTGCTTGCATTGCAGTTCTCCGGACTTCATGTGCCACCAGATTTATTGCTGGGTATCTGACTCAAACTTGATCTTAATAAAATCTATTCTAATTACATATTTAAAAAATCCTAAACAGCTCAGCTTGCTTCTTCTTGCCAGGCAACCCATGAAGCAGCAAATTACTTTGGATGGTGCTGCATGTTCATAACCTAGCATTTATATTTGTCTTAAACCTTAAAAACATGGTCCTGTGTAGCCATCCTTGACTTCAGGACCTGAGGAAATTTCTTTTTGTCATGAGAGAAAGTCAGGCTGAGATTTTGTGTTTCTCTGAAATCAGATGAAACTTTGCAAGTGATTCCAGAAGGAGTGGAGGAAGAGAGCAGGGTCAGTAGCAGTCCTCCTCCGCAAGTCAGCTGTATAAATCTAGTGTTGAAGGGAGAGAAAGAATTTTACTTGTAGGTATGAAATTACATAAAGGAAAATTACATGTGAAATTTAGGTAGCCACTGAAGTTTTAGTAATGGGATCATTAAAGAACACACTACAGTTAGTAACACTGCTGCACTTAGAAAGTCTTGGGATGCCAGACGACATTTGTGTATTTTATGGTAAATGAGTGTCATCTACTTAACAGCAGCAGGAAAGCAAAGTCTGAGATAAGAAAAGCTCTGAAACAGCCTTCAGCCCTACTCTTACATACCCCCACCACCATGGTGGCACTTCACAATGGAGATCCATGGATGTACAATTCAGCAATTACCTTTCATGACTGATGGGCTCTTTTGGCTTCCATCTCCTTGTAACCCTGGAGCCTGGGCTGTGACAGTAAAGAGTCCATTAGTGTGACCCTGAGGACCTGTATCTTCTCTGCTTGCCCAGAAGGGTTTGAAATGGTGAGTTTTACTCTGTTTCTGATCCCTCATCTCAGCAGAGATCAGAATCCATGCAGAGACAAAATGCATGTCCAGTTTGTCTTTCTGCAGCCCTTACTTCACACTGTGTGCTGGTCTATATCTCCAGCTCCTTCATTCCTCCCATTTGCCTGACTGTGAATGTCTCAAAAAGGAGATAAAAACTGGGGTTCAGTCCAAGAGCCTTTGACGGAAAGAGGCAGAGCAGAACACAGCTGCCAGAATTCCCAGGTAAAGGGAATTTGAAAAACACATATCAGAAACTTGCCTACAGGAGCTGAATGGATTACAGCAGTATGGAAAGAGTCCTGAAATCAATGTCAGGTAGCAGAAATCCCAGATCTCACTCCCACACACTTGCAGTTATGGTGAGGCACAGCTCCTGCCTCCAGCATCACATCCTCCTACGCAGCAGAAGAACCAGCCCTTTTTTGAATGAAAGTTAAACCAGTTCCCAAAGTTTTGCATCAAGGCAGAGATTAAGAAGCAAATCTAAACTCTACAAAACTGAGAAACACATTTCTCATCATCCCTGGAATGATGTGACTCCAGGGTCGTTTCAGAGCGGCATAGCCCTCATCATGTCCTGGGGTACAGAAGGAGAGCAGAGGGCATGATAGGCACCATGGGAGCAGGAAGGATTCCAAGCAAGGCACAGGATTCCTGAGCATCCCCTGATATTTCAGTTTCTCTCTTGCTTTGGCAGCACTGTTATCAATGACAGACCATTCTAAAATTTCTCTGTACAAACTTCAGTCACTGTGCAGTAAAGGTTTTGAAACAGTTTGTTACAACAGAAACAGTCGGTCCTGTTGTCCTTGGCTGCAATTTTTCTCTCTCTCTACTTTCTGCTAGTGCAGCGTTTTAGTGCTGCAGTTGTATTAACATAGTCTGCAAAGCATTTCAGTACCATTCAGGTTGAGAAGAGCTATATTAATGTAAAATATTTTTCCAAGGGTAAGTTAAACAGAAAACACTATATTGATTCAATGCCTCACAAGGTCTTACAAGAATTAATTCAGATAGGCTTGGATGTAAGCCTTTGTTGCATGGACTGAAAAGTGGCTGAAGGCTTGTAAACAAATTGCAAAGATTAATGACACTGCAACTTGCTAGGAGCCATCTCAAACACATTTCCTGGGTGCCTTGAAACACTAAGTACTTGGGCTAACAACACTCTTGAAGTGGGACTTACTATAGGAGGTCACAGTTTTTCAGATGGGAAAGAGAGGAACCTGGAGAGTCTTTGCAATGCATCAGCCAGGATTTTGGTATCAAGTTCAAATGCAGTCTAATACTTTAGTTGCAGGACCACCCTTTCTAATAAATTTCTCCCATATATCTTTAGAGATACAGATACTAAATCGTTTTTTATTTGTGTTTTTGAATTAACATATTTCTCAAGCTTTAATATCAGTTAAACCAAAAATTAGTGGTAGTCTCTCTCCATAACATTTATATCACTTTCTCTGCTCTTTTGAGTCACACAATATTTAATATTATTATATTAGGTGAATTTTATAAATTCTGTTTTCCGTACTGATATTTAGAGGAACATCAAAAAGAATCTCAGCAGCGGACAGTATCCATTCTCTAACACTGACCAGAAAATGATGCTTTGAACATGAAAGGATGCCTATACCAGCACATTGTATATAGACCAAAGATTAACTGAGTGTTTAAATACATATTTTATGTTAATAGCTCATGGTTTGCCTACACTTTATTGGTTTTAACAGTCACTTTTTAAACCTTGTAATGATTTGGGTTTCTTCATCCCACGACTGCAAGTTCAACATTTTAATTACCCGTTGAGTAAAAAGCTGGGTTTTTTTACTCCAGGTTTGTTAAGCTATTTCAGTTAATAATCACAGTTCCTTGTGCTATAAAGGTCAGTGCGTAATCATTCCCTATTTACCTTCTTCAAATTATTTGTTATTTTATATGTTTGACATACTCTCTCAATCTCTCTTTTTTATGAGATCATGTTCTTTTAAGATCAACAGGCTTTTGGACAAGAGCATGATCAAAAGTGTTTTGGAAATCAAAATGCATTATGTCAAAAGGATGAGACATGCCCAAAGATCTCAAGAACAGATTACTGTTGCTTTGCAGACTTTGCCCAAAAATGTCACATTTATCCACATCTGTTATTTTTATTTTTTATCACATCTTCTGTCCATTTGTTTGATAAGAAAATCATACTTTTTTTGTTTGTAGATTTCACAGCGTGCTTATTCCCCACCCGCACAGATGCCAGGGGTCTTTTAAAAATGGTTGTTCTGCATGGACCTGCTCTTTCTCTGGAATAAACACTAATTTATTCGAGTTCACTCAGAGCAGTTAGTAGCTCAGCAGCAACTTTAAGAACTCTTGGGTTAATACCATCTGTTTCTTATGGTGTTCGTTATTATACATTTTATTGATCTGCTCTAAAACCCCTTCTGCTGACACCTCACTTTGAGGCAGTTTTTCAGACTCGTTTCCTGTAAGTAAAGGCAGAAATGTCTCAAAGCTCCATGTGGATAACACTAATGTAAGCAGCTCTCTCAGCCTTTCTGCTATGGCCACAGCATCCTCCAGTGCTTTTCCCATGGTTCAGCCATCTCTCAGCCCTACAGACATAGGAAGGATGCTTGGTTTTCATATGTTTTAGGGAGACTGTATTACCAATTTCCAAGCCTTTAGCAGATTGCTTCTCAGAATAAGTGTTGATATAGGTTATTGTATTTTTATATTTTTCATATCAGAATTTTTACACATTTTCTAGTTTTGCACCTTTGGATACAAATTCTGCATTTTGAGGGATGTCTTTTTACTTATAATTGCCTCTCTCCCTCTGTTTTTTAACCACATTCTCTTTTTTCTTGTAATTTAGATTATTTTTATATGAATAAAAATTTATGTGGAAGATGCAATATGGTGCCTTTAAAAGTTCTTGAAGCTATTTTACCCTTTTTATTACTCCCCTTCATCCTTTAAAAAAGTTTCCTGGTTACCACAATTTACATTATGAAGTTAAATCTCACAGTTGAAATTTGGATCTGTGCTGAATCTGAATCTGTAGTAAGTGTTCTTCCTTTTGAAGAGAGTTGCTTCAAGGGACACTCACCAGTGATTTCTAAGAATGTAACTTCTGCATAGTGTTTTACCTTGACACTTAGCTAACATTAATGGAGAGGTCTCATTGCAGATGTGTTTTCAGACCTTGCAGGTTCTCTTTTCACTGACAGTATTGCATAACCAGCATTCCCCTCCTGTTCGTGAAGTCAAGACAATGCATTATATTCTCCCCATTTAAGCATGAAATTTTAATGTGAGGAATTTCTATGGAGAAAATTTAGAGATTTTATTTTTAATGCTAATTTATATTAACTCTGTACACCAATAACACAGACTTTCGGTCCCTGTGTTTTCCTCAGCTTTGGTCTCTGATTTGCTCTTTGATTTTTTAGACTTCCACTGTTTATTGCCCTTCCATGAAGTGCCTGAGATTTATGTCATGCCAAGTGTCTCACTCATAGCTGTAGGTTTTCCCCATATCTCCACTGTTACTTCTCCCACTGCTGCTGTTATCCACATGAACATTCACCAACAGCTCCAGAAAAACATTCTCTAGGTAACTGTCCAGATGGCTCATGAAATTTGCCACTTCCACACCTGGCAGAAAAGTCATCATGCGTCATGTACTTATGTGGAGGGGTTTTTTATAAAACATATAATTTTTAAAATAAATAAACTAGGAACTATAACTGGGTGGTTTTTTTGCCAGATCCTGCTGTTATGGAGAGTGTTTATAAGTTGTTTCCTAAGGAGCATGGAACAAAGAGTATTGACTCAAGAAACCTAGGCTGAGCATTTACAAAGGTACTTAATTGTCTTCATACAAGTGTTCCTTTGAAGCTATCATTTGCCATATGTTTATAATCATTAACAATTGGTAAGCTTTGACTATGTGATCACTTTATACCAAGTAGTGTGCCAGTGGTTTCTTTGCTTCAGACTACAGTTCTGTGTGTCCAGTCTCTTGCCTTTGAGCTGATAGCCATATTTCAGGTCTTAGGGATAGAGTTGGAAGTCTTCTGTTTTATTCTGTTTCCTGAGTTACTGTTAAAGTCCAGTCACAATCCACAACTACCAATTTTACATAGGCTGCCTTCATCCTGCCTGCCTGTGCCAGATGGATGGCCCCTCTTTACAACAAAATCAGCACATTCCTGGTCAGAGAGCTGAGTCTGCAGGGAGTTCCTGCAGTGGACAGAGAGTTCCTGTAGTTGGTAGGGAGTGTTATGGTTTTACAGACACACATATACATGCACATGCCCCTTACAAGAGTGAACTTACTGAGTGACAAATTCACAGATCATTCAAACACAGTTCTGAACTTCTATGATGCAGTGCCAAGCCTCCAGTAGGGAGTGCTATAAATGCTAGTTCAATGCAGAGACACTGTAGTGAATAAAAAACTTACATTATTATCTGGTATGCAGCCTAAGAATAATAAATTCAGACACCTTCCAAATCCAAGATACAACATTTACATAGAACTTTATATTCATTCAAAGTTCTGATTATTATTATTATTAATATCATTATTATTATGGAGTCTAGTGGTTTTATGTACAATGTCTTGGGGTTTTTTTAGGTAGTTGAATGTATAATGTAACAAGTGACTTTGAACTTACCCCAGGAAGAATCTCAGTTGTTGCATGGCATTGACAGATCTCCTGAGTGGAATGATAACAACCAGAGGCAAATTGTCAGAAACAGTGATTTTACAGGGCTTATAGAAACTCACAAACAGTTCAATCAGTCCCATAGCATTAGTAAAACCGCTTCCACCAGCAAGAAAAAATGCACCTTCTCACATGCATTTGAAGAGTATAATACAGAGTTCCAGTCTAAGATCCTTTAAACTTTCATTCCTCTGATTTCTTGCATCTAGCTCTATGCAGCCTTGGCTTGTGTATTCCTCATACCATCATTCTGTGTTCCTGCAGTCCTTGTATGTATAAAGTATCTGAGCAGCCCCCTCGCTTCCTTCATGCTACTTTTTTCTATCACAGAAAATAGGAATTCCCTTTTGCTTTGAGTCACTTGCTGTGAGAAAAAGGGATTTTCAGATTTGACTGCAGCCTTGCTCCATTCTATGGCATACACCCACGTAAAAGATTAAGGAGGATGACTCATGTCTGGGTAATTTTATTGCTTTAAAGAAACCTAATCATTCTCTTGGAAAAGATATGGGAAAGCTGGTTGGAAACTCAGTTTTAGAGAAAGATGGTTCATACCTTGCCAGAAAGAAAGAGACTCCATGGTGACCGAGCATGCTCCAGAAATCGTTTCCTACAAGATATCAGAAAAGCTGCACTTTCAGACTATGCTAAAGCCCCTCTTTAATTTTCTTCTAGTGTATCTTTTGGAGTACATACAGTAACTGCATGCAGATGAAGGCATTAGAGGTGTTTCTGGGTCTTTACTGTACACTTCAAAGGTACAACTGTAGAATTTACAGACAAAACAGGCCAGGGTACAGTAATGGAGAAGATAATATCACAAACATATAGGGTCTCAGTCATTCCTGCATTTGTCTTCAGCTTGATGGAAGAAGGTCTACAAGTGAAGGATGGTGCTGCTGTAATGAAGCTGTCAGTGGTAACGAAAGTCGTTTGTGCATGGCCTACCACACTAAATTACTACTGACTGCCCTCAGCACAGCTCTCATCAATCCAAACACACCTGCTGTGTAGGGCAACGTGGACCATGGGGAAAGATATCATTATTCTCTTAGGGATGCCTCTGCTGGTTCTTCATCATTTCCCATCCTTCCTCTACATAAGTTATCATTGATCAAGTCGTGTTATTTCTTCAGATATAGAGCCATGGTATATACAGTAACACCATTACTCTTCCCTGCAATTCACAGACACCTCTAAATTATTTCTTGCCCTTCCAAATGAGTTATTGTCCAGCATCTAAGCTCTTCTTTTTTTCCACTTGTTCCATGAATATCAATGTTGAAAATAAAAAGTAATACTCCACTTAAATCCATACTTCCTAGAATTAAGTCAATCACTGTATCTTCTCTAGAACAGATCATTGGACTGCTTCTAATTAGCTTTCATTATTGATTGTTCATGTACAAATTTCCTGCAGAGTGGGCTCTGAATGAAAAAACACATCCAAATCTTACCAGCCTAAATGCATAGGCAACTTTCCATATCAAAAAATAAGGGTGGTCATGTGGGTATCAGAAAAATAAATTTAATCTACTTATCCCTTGGCTATGAATGTCAGGAAAAATCACTGATAGAGAGGACCATTTGTTCAAAATTAATTCTGTGGAATTAATTTTTCTGTACAGGAGAGAAGGATGGCATTTTGTTTACATAATCAGCACTCTTTAATTATATTCTTTCTGATTAACTCATCACACCTTGACAATTATTTTACATCACTTGTACTGTATCAGTCTCTAAATTAAACCAACACTGAAATGTTTATCCCTGAATCTGTCTCTCATGGATTTGCCTGGCCCCAGGATTGTTTCTTCTGTAAAGCTATAAATGGTGCAAGTTCTGTTGCACAGCATAGTGAGAGAATTGACATTTCTAGTGTTTGCTAAGTAAACTTATGTTCAGTGCTTTTGGAATTTCAGCTATAATTTTCACTCTGTGTATAAAGACTGGGCACTCTGTATCATCTTCCAACTATCCATCCCTCAACCTGTGCTCCCATCCTTGGGTTCTGGGCAGACACTACATCCTGCCTGTGAGCCATACAAGGTTCTGGATTACAATAATAGCAAAAGGATGCTACGCCTGTGAAATCCCTGTTTCTTACATATTTTCCACACTTTTCTATGCATTTGTTCAGAGCTGCATTCAATGGATAAACCCCCATTTGTCAAAAGTTAGGCACATTAGTGTAAGTTTCACAGTAGAGTTGAACTTTCTGGTTCTGGTGAAAACCTGAAGTGAACATTCCATAAGACATCCTGAAAAGCTGCCTTTTAACAGGAATCAGAACAGATCAGAACAGCAGTAAGGTAATTTTTGTCTCTCATCTTAAAACCAGTCATAAGTCAATGACTTTCTTAAGATATTGGCAGAGCATGGAGTACCCAGACCTATTTTAAATAAAAATCATTTCTAATATCTGTATCTTATTTGTATATGCAAAATAATCACTGTCTTCTATATAAAAGTGATTCATCCTCAATATTTTTTGTGATGGTACCTCAGTTTTACAATATCCATCACTTCTAACCTGCTGCATTGTTAGCTCTGTATCTTTAAAATGGCTTTGTTACCTATATTGAATGTGCTTTTAGAGTCCAGCATTAAAAGTTATTAGCATCCTAAAAAACTAACACTTTTCATTTGCAAATGTAAACCTGGCTCTACCATAAAAAGCAATGAAAGGAATATATCAAGAAGAAATATGAGAAACTGCCAGGTTAATAATTTGGAATATTGGGATGAAAATGTGTCTGGAAAATGTATTTAGTTACTTACAAGAAGTCATTATTTTATCTATTAATATTTTTAACTATTTAGCCTTCAGATTTATACTCAGGTATAAGTCATTAGACACAACATCTACATTTACAGTTATGAATCAGGTTGAATGCTGAAATGGCATCAGAAAAATGTGGAAAAACAAAAGAAAGATTTAGAAACATGTAAAATAGATTGTGCTCTGTGATTGTTTATGAGAAGATGTGTGTATATATTAATGTGTGTACATCAAAATTAAATTGTGTGCACAATTTTAAGAATTTTATCAAAGTTTCAAGGGTAAGAATTGACAATTAGGAAATGACAAGACTAAGGGAGTACCTGCAAAGCTAGTTTAGCCTCTGGTATGTATGCATCACGATACATCTCTTAGTTCCATGATCACTCGCTTTTATTTACAGAGAACTGTGGTCTCAGTGCTCAGAATTCACAGGATGTACCTAATGAACAGCTCTTTAATATTTGACTTTCTTCTTATTGTTCAGTGTGTGCTCTTAGTTCTTATTTACTACGTTACATTCAAATCCTGCCCTGAATACACAACTGCTCATTTCCTCATGGTCTTTTCTGTGGTGGTAATGACTAATATCTAAGTGCTTTGCAAACATTAATGAATTTATCTTCTCCAGCCCAGGTGAGGTGGAGGCTGTCATTATCCTGTTGTTGTAGACCTAAAACTGAGCCACAGAGGAGTTCAAGTCAAAGACAGCCACTAACACCAAGCATACTTTCTGAGATATGTAGCACCTCAGTTTTCAGAGTATTTAGCAGTCGATCTAATTTTGTATGCTGAGAGCACATCCCTGATTGACTGCAGCTATAGTTGTGAGGATTTTACACTCCTGCCAATCAGGAAAAAAGTCTCATGCTGGGCGCCCTGGGAAAAAGGAACAAACTGTTAATGACCCCATCTGAAAACCCCACTTGGATTTGAAGTCATTTGCTAAGCAACACATCAGAATTCATCAGAAAAGATAAGACCTAATTCTTGAGTTCAGCATATGTCTGCTTTAACTGTGAGACTTTATCTTCTTGAAATTCCTGCCTCAAAAAACAAGCAACTTCTAAAAATGCACAACAAAAGAAGGAAAATCCCATGCAAGTTACTGGCATCAGTTACTGCAATACAGATTTCCCATACTTTGTTCTTCAAAAATGGTCCATGTGTTTTATCTTAAGTCATAGTTTAAATGGCAGACATCTGGAAGTCAATTTAAGACAGGCCCAGTCTTTTGACCTGATGTAGTCTAATTAGAAAATCATTGTTGTGGAGGGAAAGACAGGTGTAGTATCACCTGGACAAGAGAAGCTGACTGGAGTCACTTATCTCATGAGCAGTTACAGATATGTTTAGTTTCCTGTCCCTTTTGCATCTGTGACCTCGGAAACACATCCTTGCCTCATGTAATAGATGGAAATGTGCAAAGAGTCTCTGCCATGTAACATCACCACTTTTATCATAGAATCAAAAGTAGGTGAGGTTAGAAGGGTTCTCAACCTTTGCCATTTTAAGAATGTCCTTAACTAGTAACAATTTAGAACCTTGTTACTATTCATTTCTGGTTCTATTCAGGACACATTCTCTGGCCTGCTCATTACCAAATGAATGAGTAATATTATCTGCCCATTAAGGTATCTAAATATCTTAAGTGTCTAGATTACCCATCCAAAGACAGGCCCACATAAACAACCTGCACCTACAGCTTTATTCCTCAACACAGGGCACTGGTAAACCTCCAGAGTCAGTGAGAATTATCAGTAAATAGTATGGGCAGTTTTTCTAGGGCTCATGATAATATTAAGTATCGTTAAATATAAAATATGACATAAAATTAGAACAAGTCTTAGTACAGCTTCCAAATTACAAAGCATTTCTACTAATACAAGTCTAATCAAGAACAGTCAACTGAATAAAGCAGCCTTAGAGGACATTTTCCAAATGACTATTTTAATGTCACTTAGTAGATTAAAAACAAAGGGCAGCATGCTTAGGTTTGGAAGGAAAGATATAAGTAATCTCTAACACTCCATTGATTGCAATTCTTTATGCCACTGCAAGGAATAGTCAGAGTGAGCGTCTGAATTATTATAAACAATATACAAGATAAATTGATCTATTTATTTATTTATCTTGATCATAATAATACTGGTCAGTAATTTTTTGCAGAAGAACAGAGCACAGTAAACATTGTGAACACACCCTGAAAAAGCTAAGAGGTACAAGCAGTACCTCTAATGAAATAGAGCAGAGACTGAATGATCCTGCCAATATAATTACCTAAGGTGTCAACTGTAATTTTAAACCTGGGTTTTCTTTTAGTTTTTTCTCTTAGTCTTTCTTCTCCAATTTTTCCCTACTCCATCTACTCCTGCTTTCTTTTAGTGCTAAAATACTTGTTATTTAGAATATACTTAAAGCAAACACTTCAGAGACAAGTCCAGTTCTTTCAGTGATGGGATAAGGTAGTTTCTAGCCTGAGGCAGTGACACAAATGAGTATATAGGTATTTAATGACCATCCTACAGAATTAAAGAGCTCATTATGGACCAGAATTACTTTCTGTATCTCCTATGTCCACTGGATGCACATGCTCTGGGAACAAAGGTATTGCAGTGCTCTGAGTTTGTTTTCCTCCATGCTTTCTTTACTCTTTTATCCTCTTCCTTTCTCTGTAGCGTATTTGTTTCTGCTAAATATTTTCTCCCAAATTTCATTGCTTTTCTAGTCTTCCCATTTATTTTTCTCTCTTTTCCAGGTCCTTTCTCGCCTCCATATTTTTGCTTTTCTTTCTGTTCTAGTTCTTCTTTTAAAACTTTTTTTGCTTTGTACCCAGTTCTACCCTCCTCTAACCTCAGTCTTTTTCAAGTCCCCATCTCTTTTTCAGTATAACCTTCCTTCTAGATACATTCCATTCTTTCTCTTGTAGTTTTTCTGTCTTTCTTCTCTGTGATCCTACTGACCAGTGGCCAGAGAAACAGCTAAATGCCAAGTGTTCACTATACCTTCCTTTCCTAAGTGAACCAGATTCTATTTATGAGTATTATTTGTATTTCAAAAGAAATGAGACACCCTAAGTGATCCCAAAGGCCTTGAGGGCTAGAAATAGTATATTAACAAACAGTGTTCATGAAAAACAACTTTCAGTCAAGTAAACAAGACCTGCAACAAGAGAGGGATTTTAGAGAGACCAAATGTAAGTGATTTGAAAATTATTTTTGGAAGCCTAGGGAAGAAAGCTGCCTAATTTTGACTGGACTCAGGTGTCCTACCCCTTGATCCCAATCTCTTGAATATAAGGCCATATCTGTTAGTCTGCTATGATTTTCTGTCTACTTCTCCTTCAGTTTGGATTATAGCCTTTCTAATGGCCCCTGGCTACTACTGTTACAAGGAAGAACAGAACCTGTGTTTCTGTTTTCTCATATGAATCTCCATGCTTTTAAAAAGCAAGGATCAAGAAGTCCCCATGAAGAAGCCTGCACATAGCTCAAAGAAATAAAATGTTTTCCTGTGTTTGCATTTTAATTGAGACCTAAAAGCGATGAGAATCAAAGTGGCACATGTAGTTCATGGTTAAGAATTTACAGCTGAGAGAGACAACCACAGCAAAACTCAGAGTGACTTCTCTCCCTGAAATGCCTGACCGTCCAGGTCAAACACTTTCTCTCTAGTCCTTCCTTTCACAGCAGATGAATACAAACTTTACTGCACAGAGAGTAAAGTTCCATGCAAGTGACTGCTGACTAGGGAGAATGGCAATTTGTGAAGAGGAATGAAAGACCTTTTTCCTGTGCTTACATGGAAACAGTCAATATATTTTTCTTCTATCATGAAATGGCAACTAAACAAAGCTGCTTCTCTAGCCACCAGTTTTTCAACACAACTTCACTGGTACAAAGATAAAATGAAACAAACATAAAATGAATCAAATATATGTGCAACCATCTTTAAGACCTAATAATTTCTAATCATTTCTAACCTGCTTTAGAGCTCATCCCTCTTCAGCTGTAGTAGTCATTATTTAAGGATACAATTGCAACACCAATTCAAATTGAGCTTTCAGTTGTTCAAGTACATCTTAAATAATGTGTTAAAATTAATAATTTCAAAAAGAAAAAAAGTAATATGATTTGTTTTGACATAGTTTTATACTGTCAGAAAACAAAGAACAGCTCACAGACTATAAGCATCCCTTCTCAAGCAGCCATACCCATTCAAACTAGAGGTCCACACCTTTGCTTTGGGTGAAAATTGCCAAAACTTTCCTTATTTTATGTAATTGTGTGATGTTACCTGTACCATAACTTTAAATTTTCACATGTGATCCTAGCTGCAGGAGCAGCCACTGTTCTATGAGATATTTCATGTAACAATTCAGCCTGTGCTCAGAAATTCTCTGCAGTTTCAGCTACAGAAGACATTATTAAACCTCGTCTAGATTGGTACCACACCTCTGTGGTAGGATGCCCACCCCACATCAAGGCCAGCAGAAGAAAAGGAACTTGTTTTGTGGGTGATCCTCATCTACTGCAGCACAAGGAAAACATGATAGCCGAAAACAGCAGTGAAGGCTGTCCATGCTGTGCCAGCTGACTTTGCTCTGGAACAGAAGAATAACAAGAGGCTGGGAGCCTGTAACAGCTCTCATTATGCACTGAGCTGTGCAGAGCAGATGATCACAGAGGGAAGAGATGTATGCTGACTTCTTGTTTTCTCTTCTGGATTTCATTGTCCCCATGATTAAACTGAGATCTTGTTAAGAATGAAAGCACCAGTGTGCTTTCCATGCAAGAAAAATATAACGCATAGATGACCTTGAATTTGTGTATGTGCAGACTTTGGTTTGTACTTCAAAAATCACTTTGAAAGTTAGTTGAATGCTTTGCTATCTTGAGTAAAATGTCAATTAGGCTTCTACACTTTTGAAATGCTTTTGTGAGCACTTTGTTGTATCCCCAGGTAATAGAACTTCTTCTAAAAGACAGTAGCAACCTTGACAGGTTTCCAAGATGTCAGCCTGCTCTGTATAACAATGCAAACTAACATACAGCCTGTGTCAAACTGGTCAGTGCCACCTGCACACAGTCCCAAGATAATGATTAAAAATTAGAAAATGCATAGCTAAAGAATGGTATCTTGTTTTCTCTTATTCCCTTTCCTGCTCTACCTTAACCCAATTAGTCTGCAAAAACTCTTCTCTGAAATCACATTGTGAGAGGTTTTGATAAGATATCACTGTGTTAAGACATCTCTCCAAGGAGGACCTGAGGGAAATGTACAAAGGGTTTGCATTAATGCATATGAATTCAGTAATGTAACAAGTTGCCTTTCTCCTAGGATGTGGAAATTCAAACAATGCAGACATGGCTGATGTGACTGGAGCTCACAAGTTGTAGCTAAGCTCCCAAAGCCTTGGCAGCTTTTCTGTACTAGTAGGTGTATGGGATTACTTCTGGGAGAGAAAGGGGGTTTTACCCCTCTCAGTTTTCTTCATCAGACTGAAGTACTGACTTCTGGAAGTTGCTGTTGAAAGGAGTCAGTACTGTGATAAAATTTCCAGTAATTAATTTCACTGTTTGCAAATTGTTTCTACATTGAAGATAGATAGTTCACAGAAAGATGTGTTTTTGTATATTGATAGTAAAGAGCTATAAGCACCTAGAAGGAATAATTTTAATAAGATTTTCACTCTTTACTGTTCTCAGCTGAAGAGAAAACATGTGATGGAGAAATCCATTGTCTGGCCCCTTCTCAATGCTATCCAACAAAATCACCTGGCTCCATATTTTCCAAGTGCACCATCTGCAGGGTGAGATTTGGCACCAGATTTTCCTAATCAGCTGCGCATTTGCAACTGCCCAGGAAATCAGTGTCTGTAGTGTCTTGGAAAAGGTGCCCAAGTTTAGAGGATCTTTTGAAAAGTAGAAAATTACTTAATTTCCTTGCGAGATGGAAAAGGAAAGCGATCATAATGATACAAATACCTCTCATTTTATTCTAAGATGAACAGCTTATATCTTAATAAAAGAACCACGAGCATTTCAGATGAAGTGTAATAGTGAAATTCATTGACAGTTGCTACTTAGGCCTTGTTTCCCATATTGATACATTAGCAGATTCTCCTCACGAGCAAAAGACCTGTGCTTTTTCTCATAGAAATTTTTCTATGACTGGATAATTCTCAAAAGACAGGACAGATAACTCTGGATACAGATGACACAGTGCAGTCTATTAAGGCCAGTTATTTCCTTTATTTCCTTATAAATAATTTCATTAGGCATTTATCACACAGGTGTGTTTCTGGATGAAGATGCTCCTGAGATGCAGGCTCATAGTGTTGATGTTATCTTTTGTTGCTTGAGAATCTTTTTCAGAGTGCCTACTCAATGAACGTAGAGATATTTAGGGATAATACTATTTGAAATGTTAAATAAACAATTTGTTCTTCCTATGCAGAAAAAAAAAAATGTGCTCATGACATTTGTTTAATTTATGCCTATTCCATAAGTCATCGTTGAGAAAATACCCACAAAACTAAGAGCATAGTGGTTTTATCTTGCATCTGGCCCCACATACCATCCTGATAGTTTATGAAGCAAGTAGAAAATTTACTTATTTACTTCAGGAAGAAAAGGGCTTAAGCTGCCTCCTTTTTAATTTTGCAGAAGAATCAGGATAAAAGATGGAACCAGTTGGTTTTGCATGCAGACCTGCAAGAGCGATTGCAGTTGTATTGCTGCACGTCAGTATCCTTCCCTACACATTACACTTCCTGATGTCAAGTCCAGTCTTCAATAGTGTGGCTGTCATGTCACTCCTCATAAGAATAGAGATGCAAACCTATCTGGCCAAAATCCAACATACACAATAACTGTTTATTGAGTAATCCGCACTCGACTTTCAACATTTTTCATCATTATTTTTCTTAAAGACTGAGTGTCTTTGAATGGTGTTGAAGTTGCTCTCACATTCAACACTAGAAGTGTCAACTTAGCCATTTAAAAAAGCAATTTCACTGAGCAAAGTAGTGAAGTGCCAAAATCACCCAAGGGCTTCAATGGAATCAGCATAAAACCAGTGTAAAGCTGAAAAGCAGAGAGTAATTTATAAAGGCAGAGCAATTATCAGAGACAGGATTCCACCAAGGGCATAGCAGCACAATAACTCAATCTGTGTGGTAAATTGCAAGACTAGCTTTAATGACCACAAAAGATTGGGACCTTTGTTCTATCTTTCTGGAAATCTGGAACAATGGCAGAGCAGCAGCTGCTTGGTGCCACCACACTTAGTTAAGATAGATCAAAGTTACTCCTGTGATACAAAGACATTGAAAAGATGGAGAGAAATCATGCACACAAAATAGCTTATGCAGATTGCCTCTGGTGATGCTTCATAATGCAGCCTGGGTGGATTAATCAGTGTTAAAAAAATAGCCAGCAAAATAAAAAATACTGTGATGTGTCTAGACTTCTCTTCAGGGAAAGAATATTTTGGTCTTGGGCCATATCTCTTGATTTGTTTATGGAGTTACAGGATCAGCTATCATTAAGCACTGCTAAAAGATGAAAAGCTCAGTTTGGAAGCTGGGAGCTTGGATCTGGAAGGATGAGTAGTGGCAGGTTGCTAGATTTCTGGAGCCAGTTTTCAACAGCATCTGGAGTATGTCACTAAATTTATCCCATGTGGACAGCTGTTTGCATCAACCTAATAGTGATGACTATATCCCTGTGGTTTTGTACACCTGACTGAAATATGCTTGCATGAAGTATTATCTGATAGCAATGAGGACTTAATATTCATGTGGTAAGACTAGTGGAAGATGATGTCCTTTACCCTACTCCTGTTGGTGCCATATGTTTCATGTAACATTTTGATTAATCGATATGTATGAAACAGCAGCTCTGACATGACTGTAATTAAAACAGCAATATGGGACAGATTCTCATTTGGCACAAGTGAGTACTGTTCTGTTGACTTCAAAAAAGTCATCTCCTATTCATACCAGAGCAGCATTCAATCTCACAGTGGGATTGGAGTAAAAAGCCAGAAGAGGACGAGTCAGACTATTACATCTCAATCCAGAGGCCACCTGTGAAATAGTTAACAATACCCTGAGAGCACAAATGTATGGCATCCCTGGATGGTGTTATATGCTCAGCTAGGCAGCATATGATCCTGCCATCAGCTAAGGAAAGCATATTTGCTACCCAGTTGATATTCCTATTTTTTCAATACCTAGATTTGATGGAAACAAATATATCCAAATTAATGTTCTATTATAACTGTGTTAACACTGTAGGTAATAATTCCGGTACATAAACAGTGATTTTATTTTGTGCTTGAAGAAAATAAAACCCCATGGTAGTTCAGGCCATGGGGAAAATACTGTAAGACTTTTATCTCATAGTTTCTTCAGGGAGCAGTACTGAGGTATGTCAGTTCTTGCCGTTTGATAAATGATTTAGAGACTGCAGAAAATCAGTGATCAGCTAGTAATCTTGTCAAGTGAAAAACTGGTTTTCTTGAACCTTCTTATATTTGATCAGTGTGCCAGTGTCCCAGAAATGATGAGACCCTTGTGCTGCTCAGTCTGTCAGTGTCCTGTTATGGGGACTCCACTGAACAACTTGCTATATTGGAGGCCAGGTCAACTGACTTGTTCAGAGACACGTGCCAGCAGTTCATCAGAGGCAAATCCTTTACTGCAATTTAGGAAGAGAGATCCCCTTCCTGGATCTCCCCACTCCTAGTTAAGTATGTTATCCAATGCCAGGAACTGCTAGCACCCTTAAAGGATGGAATAACAAACTTTATTAATAAATACACTGACAATACAAAATTCTGCTATCTTGAGATAATCATTTAGTGTACACAGAGTAAGCTTGTTAACCAATAGGCAACTCTATGGAGGAGAATATAGATTCAGCCTGTTGACTGATTCCTGAAGTTATCATGGAGTCTTCCCTAATTTCTCCCCACTTTTACCTCACTTTTATACTATTTCTTTACATTTGGGTGAGGCTTGAGTGACTATAGTCATACACACCCTTGTTACTGACTGGTGTAAAATTCTCTGGTTTCACTGTTAAAGATGTAGTCAATGAACTATAGAGAGCAAGCTCAGTGAGGGACAGTCGTACCTTGGAGGCAGGTAACTTTGGCTTTAACTCCAGGGATGCAAGTGTGCGTTGATGTTGCAATGAGATTACAATGAAGAAAATTAATCCAAGGACAGTAATTTTGCCACAGTTGCTGGTTCACCAGCAAGAGCCACGTACCTTGGCTGACAGTTACTATGCGATTTATCAGCTACAGGGTTCCATCAGGTTCTCTTCCCTGGAAAGACTGCAGCAGAACATGGCCTTGCTATTTCCATTCCACTCCACCTTCCATTTCATTCCTCTTAGCACTTGCTTAAGGTTGCAGGCTGTGGGGGGCAGGAGGAAATCATTGTTGAAGAGATTTTCTGCATGCTAACCACATTCCATCCAGGAAGTAGCAGCTGCATTTTTCTATAATTTCCGTGCTCTTATAACGTATGTTTTCTCTCTTCCCAGTTTTCTCTAACTTTACCCCCAATCATCTTCCCATAGATCTCATTGCATTTCTACAAATCTATAATCATGTCAGAAAAATCTGTATTAAATAAATCTCTAAGAGGAAGCCTCACAAGGAATAAGATGCAAAGTTAAGCTCTTATGTCACCTTGAGGTCTTGGAGTAAATTGATCATGGCCTGATTTGGAGTAAGGCTGCAGTGTCATATGTATTTGTGCTCTACTGGGAAACCAGCTTGAGACAAGCCAGATGACAATGACATTTACTGCTAAAAACCCTACAGTTTGTAGGGGTGAAAATTAATTCATAATATCTCTTAAGTGGAAAGGGCTGTTATAAAGTTGTAATTATTCCAGATACAGGCAAAGTCTTTAAGTGGTTGAGCTTAAACAAAATGTTTGGGAATACTGAATTGAGATTGCAAGCTAAAATATTTTCTCTCTTCTATAATTAAAAAGATGAAGATCTAGATCTAGACCTAGATAGATATGGTTATGCTAAACTGAAGTGGGATATCTTGTTCAGTTTGTGTTCAGACACATCCATATCTTCATCCTCACTTAAAGCCAGTAAAGAAACTCCAGAATAATCTGGCAACTTGTGGCTTGGGGTCCTTTGACTTGTCTTTGTTGCATACTGCTCAACATTCTATGGAACAAGCTACATTTGCAGACAATCAGTTCAATTTCTCTTCAAGGCTTTGCTCATTTGTTGTAGTTGTTACACAACCCTAGCTTAGTTCATTTTTATACTTAGTTATGCATCAAGGTCATAACAGTAAATTTAAGCCATGGTAAGCTTCATTTCCTACTTCCATGTTGTCAAGTACAAGAAGGTCATCACGGAAGGAAATAAAACATGGGTCAAAGCAGAATCTCATTCTTCATTACAGTGTTACAAAGATGTTATTTTCATTATTATTTTCTCTATGCAACACTTTTAAATGCTAGCAGTCCTGCTTGATGGCTACAGTGAAGAGATTCAAGATGGCAGCTTGAAAAATAAATCCCTATGTGATACACTGTCACAACAAATTTGTTTGCTTTTTATTTTTCACTGGTTTTCTTTGAAGTAAAGCAAAATTATTTAAACTGAAAGTGCCAGTTTCTTTTCACATGGAATATGAAACGCAGAAATGCAGAGTAGGTCCTGTCAAGAAAGTTCAGGTTTTAAAACTATTCCAGACAAGTTTGCAGAGGTATGAAAATCTCTCTTCTGTAAAATTGTTAGATTATGTGTTATAGTGTGACTGCAAAAATATTGAAGCCCTTCATACATTGCCCCCCCCTATATCCAGGGACATTTAGAAGGACATTACACAGCTTTTCTGAATTCATTGTTTATCCTTGGATGAATTTGATTTGAGGAAATTGTCCGAGACTAAAATCTAACCATCCCTGACCTTCCAAGGAACCATGTCTTTGTTCTAAAATAAAATCCTAATTAAACAAGACTTGTACAAAAGCACAGCTTGTAGAACCTACAAACTGGGGGGAAGAAGAAATCCTTCTAAGCAGCCTATGAGAAGGCTGATTCAAGGCAGATTATAAAGAGCATTATGGGGCCTATCTGCTTGTAAGTTTTGTATCATTGTTATTGCACCTTACCAACAGTGGACTAAACCTGATGTAAATAATTAAGAACCAAGTTTAAATTGCTTCAAGATGCCACACATGACAGGTACATCACAGGCGCCAAAGTGATGCACCTATAGTTATCTGTCACAAGATGAAGAAGGGAGAGTTAATTTTAAGGGTTTAACTGTGAGAGGAAATTCTGTATGTGTGGACACACAAACATCTGCCTACACACTTTAAACTGCAAACAGAAAAATAAGCAGCTTCAGAAAAAAGTACCTAGGGTGGTGACAGGTGGATGTTGCCTAGGGGAGTCCTGTAAACAACTGTGACACTGCTCTGTTACAGGTTTGTTCTGGAGGTGTCAGGTCAGCCCAGGCTGCAGCAAAGGGAAAGGTGCTGATGCCCACAGGCCAGGGAGAGAGGAAATCTACCTTTTGCTCCTGTCCTGAGTGAGAACTCTGCATGCTGGCACTAGGGAGCACAGAGACACCCTGTGGGCTGTGCCCCATGCATGAAGCAGAAGGGGACACAGCTGTAGCTAGATTTCTTTGAAAATATTTAAGGCTAAATGTTATTAGAGAGAGAAAGATGAATGCAGCAGGTTGATTTGCAGTATTTATGAAGTACTCATAGTGGCATCAGAGTGAAGACAGCTGCAGATTCTGTGTCCTCAGCCAGGTAGCATGACAAAGTTGCTCCTTGGAGTGCCATTTTCCATGGATCATTACAGTAGGCTAGACTAGATGGAAATCCTAAGAAGCCATGGCTAATGCCAGAGTTCAGTTATGATGAAAAAGAAAAGTAGACCAAGACTTTGATCTAAGGTGGAGACTGCTGAAGAAAAAATTGTGGAAAAAGACAGAAATCTTTGAACAGCTCTTGAACATTCTATTAACTTAAGAGAAAAAAAAACCCAAGAATATTAATTCTTGTGAAAGGAGATAGTAGCAGTTCTTTAGGAATGGTGGACTAAGTGTATGTAGCTTCTACCTTTTGTTTGCAGGTAAGTGTCAATCAATGCAAAGAGCTGAAAAATCAAGTACTGCTGATGCAGGACTGATTAAACTCCATTACTGAGATCCTTGCAATCAATGGTGGGAAAAAAGCAGCTCTAGAGAGGCATTGTTATTTTTTTTCCAGATATCCCCGAGGTCATTCTTTTTACCTTTCCTGTGTCTTGAATGGTGAAGGCAGGATGCTTGCACAAGGAGCTGAACAAGAAGAGTCTTCTCATCTCCCTCTTTCCACATTAATTTCTCATTTTCCAGAAGGGATGCAAATGTGCTTTGCAGGCAAACTGAAAATGCAAAATTGTTTGCATTTGACTCTTGGAAAATACCACTTAAGAAATTATAACAAATACAGGAGACTAGGAAGATGGGGGAAGGGAGAGTGGGGAAGTGGAGAAATACCTTATGTTGAAACTTTTTATTAAGAGAGGTGTGAAAGCACCTTGTAGACAAGATGCTTCAATCATCAGACTTACCAAACTCTTTTTGACCACTGTGTTTTATCAGCTTTGGTAATAATGCTTCAGGAATATCCAATACAGGTGATGTTATCAGAACTAGATAAACCCTCCCAAATTCCTCTTGCATTATTGCAACAAATGTATAGTGAGAATGGGGATACAAGCAAGGATTTAGGCAGCAGGGCTTGCCCACTCCTTCTCCAACCTTGACTCATCCATTCTGGAAGTCTGATCTGCAGCAGCCAAAGCAACTCAGGCTTATTGACCTTCAGCTGGTGTCCCTCTCCAAGGACCAGAAGGACAGGCAGTCTTTTGTCCTTTCTGTGTTAAAGCTTCTGACAGAAAGGTGCTCCTGCACCTCTCAGTTTCTACCTGCTGTCATAGAAAATATTATAAAAGAAACAGATACTTTTACCTTCTGCCTCATACTTGGAGGAAGAGAGAATATTTCTCTCTACTGTATTTCTGTCTTAAAAAAACATTTCCCCTGTCTCTCTACATGTAAAAATTGGACTTTTTATTCACTACTGTATGTAGAAATGTAACATTTCTGTTTGCAATTCCAATTTCACAGTTGAGCAGGATCTGCAGAGACAGGATTCTAATAAAATTGCAGAAACATTTAATGCAATGACTGGCAGATGGGGAAAGGATTTGTGGCAGCTCCATTTTTCTGATTACGTTAACAAAACATGGCATGTGCTTTTCCAATACATAGACAATGATTCCATTTACAATTTGAATCTTATGACTGAAACTCATCAGGTGACTTTTTTGAGAAAGTGTTTATCACCTGAATGATCTAATAATGCAGAAGTAGTGATTTTTCTTCCCTCAAATTAATGTTCCAAATTTGAAGTTTAATGAAGTTACATGAGGTAATTTCAAAAATTGTCTAAGTGCAACAATGCAATTTCCGTAAATTATTTATGCATACTTGATTCAGCAATTAGAAGACAGCAGCCTGTAGTGATCCACACACTAGGAAGCTGTTTAAATACAGATAGGTTCAGTGCATTAATGTGGTAGGGGTATAGTACTAATAAAAAAGATGGAGAATCTCTGCAAAGTCAACTACATGAGGTAATGCATAAAGTTTTCAAAATTTGTTCCAAACTGTCATTTAATAGGAAACTAGTCTGTAAGTCTGGATGTCTGCATAAAATTTACCCAGCTAATATCTCATATAAACCTAGTATCACAAGTCCTGGATCAAATATTCCAATTTCTTCCAATTCTTGAACATGGATGTTTCAAATGTCACCTGTCCAAAGTGCCAGGTGCTCATTTACCATGTTTTCAGATTTGCTGGAATTGGAAGTATATATATCATATCCAGTTCTGTTACCCCAAAAAATTACATCTTTTAAGACAAGATTATAATTATTAAGTAGGGAAAATTATCAAATATCATTGAGAGAGAACCTGGAGAAGGTACTGAAAGTCAGGCTACAGTGGATCAGGCAAATGCAGACCTCAGAGAGAACATACACATGTTGGTTTTTGGTTTGTTTTGCTTTGTGTTTTTTTCCTTTGCCTTCTCCAGCTGAATCAAAGCTTATTTTTAATGCATGTTTAGAAGCCAAGTGAAAATTACTTCAGCTGACTTTAGTTGACCCTGATGAGTCTCAATTATTTGAGGTTGCAAGGGAGTTATCACATGATCTACCATGTGATTTATTCCTATAAATTATCGTGAGGTCTCCAAATGACTGAAAATGTGAAGATAGTCCTCGAGGCACAGTTTAATTGGTGGTGCTGAAAGCCTGTGCTATGATCCCTCTCATTTATAATCTCATCCTTTCTCCCTCTCATTCCCAAATAACACCACTGCAGCTGTGGTGAAGCTGGCTAAAGTCTAGAAGCATTATTTTCTGTCTCTAATTGGTGGCCTTTTAATAATAGCACAGAGGAGTTAAGGGAAATTTGCCTCACCTTTTATTCAATCTGGCCCCATTTTAGGCTTACCTATCAGACTTCTCTTTCTAGCACTTCCAAGTCTTACATTAAAAGCATTTGAAATTTTATTCCTGTTACCAAGGAAATGCCTTACTGAAAATAGGTTCTGAAACACCACAACCACTAATGCAATCAAAATAAAAGCAAGAATCATCATCAGTGATTCACAGACCCTCATCACTTTCCTAGACAGGACTTTTTCGCCACATCCCCACTCCCTTGGCTTGCCAGCAAGGCCATGCTGGAGTCACAGAGCAGTGAGACATATCTTCTGATGCCATCCTTAATCCTCCCTGCCTTTTTCTTTCACAGTGTGACACTGTCAGGCAACTCTTCATTTCTCCTCTGTAATCATGGTTCTGCTCGCATTCCGTGTCTGTCTCCCCTTATTATGGATGAGTCCTGCTGTCCTCCCAACCCCCACAGTGCAGCAGCCAGGGCTGGCTCCTGTGACACGTTGGTTCCTCGCAGAGCACAGATCAAGTTGATGCACTCTTTGTCTTTCCTGGCCTCTGCACGTTATGCAGAAAAGTAGCTATCTAAAGACTGCACCTTCTAATTCAACAAATCTCGTCCCTGTGGAGGAAATTTAGGGGTGTGTTGCAGCAATTTATGCCAGCAGCTGAGGAGGTCAGCTAGTAGTGCTGGCATAAACTGGCAGCAAAATAGGCTTGACTACTCTGAGGCAAAAAGCCAGTCCTGACTGATGTGGACTCTGTATAGCCAGCTTTAAGTCTATAACACTCCTTCCTGGGACTCCTTTGTACAGTGTGACAGTGAGGAATTAGCATGACTTGGGTGTTAGTACTTACCAAACAAGCGTCAGAAGGTGCACCCCAGGCTGCCTAGAGTCAGAGGGGAGTGGTGTCCCCTCCTCAGGATCTGCACTGAGCACAACAGGGATCTTCTGCTGGGCTGTGGAGTCCTGTCACTGCACTCATCTGTGCACATTTTTCCAGTCCCTTTGACCGCATGGTGACAAGGGAGGAAAGTCAGAGAGATTTATGCTGGTGGGTTTTCTGTGAATGTGGGGAATATATGCCTACTAGCAGTCAGAAGAAAGCCAGGAAATCTTTTGGCTTGGGAACAGAATGATTCTGAGAGAAAGCACTGATGAAGGAGGAAAGTGATACCAGGGATGTTGCCTCTAGAGTCACTTTCCAGATTAGAAAAAACTGACACTTAAGACTGACAAAGCCTGCCTTTAAACTGCTGTCCAAGGCTTGAAGGTCTGAAAAATTGTTTAGAGTAGACTGTGAACTGATATTGCAGGTTTTCACTGTGCAGTGTAAGACAATGAGCTAAATACCAGCAGCACAGCAACTCCGTGGGAAATGTTGCAGCTCACACTGTTAAACATAAACACCCTAAACATATATCCTATAGAATAAGATATATGGGGTTTTTTTCTTTCTGGAAGAGGGAGGTTTCATAATATCCCCCAATTAAAAAAAAAAAAAAAAAAAAAAAAAAAAGAGAAGTAGGATGCATCTATGCTAAACGTGAAGAGCTTTTTTAGTGAGGACAAATTTGCAAGTTTCTTTATCTTTCAAACTGATGAAAATAGGTTGCAATGTGTGATATAAAATTATATAGGGTTACCATGCTTGGAGGAAATTGCATAATATGTCTAGTCTTTAAAACATTGCAATCTGATTTTATAGGGCTTCCAGATAGAAAAATCCCAATACAAACAAAAATAAATTAAAGAGTACATTATGCTACAAACGTTTATTTTCACATTTTTGTGTGCTGTTTTCCTTTCTGTTTGGGCTTTTGGGTTAGTTTTTTTTCATCCTGGGGGTGGGGTTTCTTTTGTGTGGGTTTTTTTTTTTTTTTTTTTTTTTTTTTGGTTGGGGTTTTTTTTTGTTTTTTTTTTCTTTTTTACATTCATAGCATTGGCAAGACTAGAAATATCACAGGATTTTGTGTTTATGAAATTTTCATTGTTCTAGGTGGGCAGTTCAGATATCTCTCAGCTCTTCTTAAATTGAACTGAACTAGACCTTTTGAACTCACCCTGTAATTGTGCATGAAATGGTACAACTACCTCCTAGTTCCAAAGACATTTTGAGCAATGGATTGCCCTGTTAGTGATTTCCCCATCCTTTCCAAGATAAGGCTGAAGTAAGAATACTCTTTTGAGTATTCTTGATTTATATTCTTCTTAGGCATTTACCTTCTTCCTAGACAATCTGTGCTTCTTATCAGCTTTACATAAATAATCAAGGCTTCTGACCATAGCCATTTAAATGTAGCACTTCTGTAGTGTTTACCCTTAGTCAGGGTATAAAGACAAGCTTTCTCCACCTCAGAAATATTTTATGGGCTTTCTAAAAAAGAGGGAGAATATGATTTTGAAATGTATTGTTTTCATCTTATGCAAAGTTCACCCTGACAGTCGGCTGGTAAGGATCAAAGTTTCATATGGCATGTTGAAAGGTCAAAGCGTGTATTAAATTGTGCACTGGAAAATCAAAGCTTTGTAATTTACAGGCAATAGCTCAGAAATTCATACTTGAGGAGCAGGGTCAAAAGAAAGCTCTTATCCCTCTTAATTCACTTGGCAGCACAGTTCCTTTCCATGTCATAGCAGTGCCTCCTGCTGCTGCTGCTGCCATGCAGGTCTGTTGATGTTTCTCCTAAAGATTTCAGGGCATGTAAGGTTCTGTGCTCTTGGTCTGCCTCCTGCTATAGCACACCTGTTTCAGGACTTGAGTAAAAAGTACTTGTGGAAATATTTGACAGAAATTTTGCTGTAGCTCAATATCCTATTGGTAAGATGGATAAAATATTGTCCATAACATGAAACTTTTAAGGATTTGTATTTGAAAATCAACTGCTGCATTTTTAGAGATGTATTTTTGAAAAATATCAATTATATACTTACTTTATCCATGTACACAATAAGTACAACATAAAAAATAGAAGATCTAAATTTAAAAAATCATTTCAGTAATAGTGATTTGGTTAAAAAAAAAAAATATGTTCCAGCTTAATTGTAAACATTTAAGAGGACAATGTGTTATTACACATTGTCTTGATGACACAGAAGAGTTGCATTGCTTTGGTTACAACCTAGGCATAGGTATGGATTTAGTTAAATTGTTCCATATCCCATATGAATAGGTTTGGTTCATAACTGATTTATATGGATTTGTCTCAGTTCAGTTATTGAATTAACTGCATCCATAAAGGATTTGTATTACTTTTAACTACATCAATTAAAAAAAAAACAAAAACCTGAATTAAACTTGTGCAGCATGCTTTTGTAGACAAGGCCTAGGAACAAGAAAATTAACTTTTCTTTTATCATACCTGGGGCTTTGGTCTTAGCTCACTTTCACATACTCTTCTGTCTATGAGGGATAATTTCAAAAAGTTTGTGGAGCCATAGGGTAAGAGCTCAAATTCAGTCTATTATTCAGATGATCTCTCTCCTACTATTTTTTTTAGTGCAAAATGTAGTGCATATTAATACTAAACTTTAGTGATGACCTGGTTAGGGACACTCTGAGGGAGTGGACATATATTGTCTGCCTTAGTCACCCTCAGAAATGCAGAAGTGCTCCATCATGAGGCTGTTACCTGGCATCCCTGCTCTGTCCCTAGTTACTCAGTTCATATTTTGTGCCATTGGAGTTCCATTTCTGTCCTGTCGCAATATGGAGATATCCCAAGCTCTTGATACTCCTAGCAGAGTGCAGACTATTGGAGACAAACCAGAGGAAAGCTCTGCAAAATCTCCTGTAAAAACAGGAGTGGAAAACTGAAAGAGAGCAGGCTTAGATTAGACATAAAGAGTTGTGGCAGAGTGCACTTACTATTCAAGCTCTTGTATAGTCATGCTGCAAAATTTCAAGGTGCTTCACTGGAAATAACAGGAAAAACTCTCAGTGGTTTTAGACACAGCAGTATCATTTTAATGTCCTGCATGTTCATACTCGCAATGTTCATTGAAATTAATATACCTGTTTTGAGTATTAAATAAATTCTGAAACAAATTATTGTGCACCAAGGATTTCAGAGTTGTCACTAACCAACTTAACTGAGAGGACAATGAGGAAAATCACTTATATCTGAGTTGTGGAGGACACACAGGAGAAGTGGATAGCTTTGACTGAGTTAGGCAGAAGGGAGCTGTGGATGCAAAGTCTGATCAATTTATTATACTATTGAGCTTACATGGTTCCCATATTTATCCTGCTCCTGAAGGGAGAATGTGCTTTGAGTGAAACACTGTGAGACTTTTAGTCACACCTGCTATTTTGGTGTGACAGCAGAGAAGCCAAGCACAACATGGATGCTCAGATTTGAACACCACCCCTAATCCCTCCTCAAGTAGATTTGAAACCTACTAAAGTGAAAGGCAAGCCTGCACACTGCTATCTGTACCCTGCCCACCTATAATTAAGCAAGCTTTATGCCATTGAGATTGTCCCAACACCATGTCATTTCCAGACTACCATCATTCACAAAAACATTGCAAAATAGAAGGAGGCATGGCCCCAAAAACTGTGTAGTAATACCAAGAATGTTTTCCAGTAGCAGATGGAAAAAATGGAGCAGAGGATCCTCCCTAACAGAGGATGGAAGGGATTTCTGTATGCAGCAGTCATTTTGAAAATAGTTTCAGGGTGCATTCTTCTCAGTGATCTCTGCTTAAACAAGTTCAGGAGCCAAAGGATTTAGCTCAGAGGTAAAGTTAATAACTATTCTTCAAGATATTGTTTCAGACTGCAGTGACTACTAATTAAATATTATCAACTGAGAAAAGGAAAGCTTCTATTTTGTCTAGTGAATGGAATGAGGCGCTGAAGCAACCATTTTTATTGCTGTACTTGTATGAATAATATCAACATAAGGCAGTCAAAGTGAATACAATTATCTCTTCACTTTCAGTCACCAACTGCACAATGTCCCTGGATTTTAACATCCAGCTCAATCCTATTTCACTATTGCAAACATGAACTAGATACCAATTGATTTTTAAAATGAATGTGCTACAGTTCAACAATAGCTGCAGAGCAGTGAATCAAAACTACTCACATGCTTGTGACTCTGTCTCTCTAGTGGCTGAATTCCTACAAAGAGGATATCAGCTCTAATAATGCACAGCTGATCCAGGTTTTGTGTGCATATCTCTGTGCATCCCAAACTCACCCTCATCATATCTGAATTCCCATGGTGGACAAAGGCTTCAGTTTAGAAGCAGGACAGATTGTCTGTTTTGATGAACTGATAGATGAGATCTGTGTAAAAAACATGATAGTATTAAAGCTTTAGATCAGAGCAGGAAGATCCTCAAGTCTTCCTAAAGGAACTAAACATCTTTTGGGACAGAAAAAACCCTCCAAGCTTACATTTTACCGCTAATAAGACAAAAAAACTTTGCGTTTCTCATGACAGAAAAGGCTTTTAGAACAGTAAGAGTGGACCTTAAATTACAGGCTTTTTGCTGCATCTCAGCACAGCATGTCCATGTGCAATTTCTTCTCAGCAGCCCTCTGTCACTTCCTTTAAAATAACAGTCTTGAGCTGTTCTGTGAAATTGTTCAACCTTTCAGAAACATGATGGTACAGACAGCTGCTTCTCCCTGTCCTGTGTGAACCTGCCCTGGTCTGCCTCTCCCCATCTCAAGAACCACTGCAGGACCAAGTCTCCCACAATTTCACTGGAACAGGCCTTAAGTCATTTGCATGCAGCATGAAATAAATTGGACAGTGAAGACTTTATAGCTGCATTTTCTGTTTCTTTTCCAAAGAAACCAGAAAGAATAGGTACTGTGTTTTTTTCAATGGACAAAATTCACTTCTGAATTCACCAAAGTTATTTCCCTTGTGACAGGACTCAATTTAGCCCAAAACATACTTTCTCCTTACTTTGCATTCAATCAGATGTATTATGACTTCACACTTGCATGTAGAAATAAATTATACCTGCTTGACTTTTTTGTAAATTCACATAGTCCATACAATTATGTAGAAAAGAAACCTTGAGCTCATTTCTGTGCTGCATGTGGCTCTTTAGCTCCACTGTCTGGTGGTCATTTAAAATTTTATAAAGACAAGAAAAATAATTTATTTTCTAATCTAAGTAAGATGTCAGTGTTATGCTTCACAAGACAAAGGTATTTAAGGTACCTGGGTGGTATAGCTGGCTGTCACTTATAGTAGATGAAAAACACATATTGATGTTAAATGCTTCTTTGCTCTTGAATTAAGCATGTCTAACATTTTACTTATTATATTAATAGGAAATTAACTCACATTATAGAACTCAGATCTATTACTTCCAGGGGTTTGTGTATTATGAATCAAAATCCTAGATTGCTCTATTTAAGGAGAGGAACATTCAGAAACTTAAGGGATATCCTTTAAGTATTTCCTTGGCCTGCCTTTCCTTTTCTGTTCAGAGAACTATCATGAGCTCATAAATAAACCATTTACAAAAAATTAGTTCTATTCCTTTTCCATCCCCCTATTATTTAACTTCTTTTGATGAGGGTTTGATACTTTTTTTTAGTGCTTTCTCCAAAGCAAGTGCCAATATGCATTCTGGGAGGTGGTGAGAGGCAGGAGAAGAAACAAAAGTTTTAACTTTCTTCTTTAGATCTGGTACTCAAGATATCATGGTGAGACCCCTGGTACACACAGTTAGTCAGGTGGGCAGACAGAAATCGACTGAGTAAGCAGACAGCCAAGTGTCCTGAGAAATACATTTTCTTTCAAACCAGCACTGCTGGCTTTGAAAGAAGTACTAGGCAGCTACACAGTCTTTACTGTAGAAAAGATGAAGTACATTCAAAGCCAAAGCCTGGCCTGCTGACTTTCTTCTGTCAGAGGACCTGATGAAAAGACATAGTCTGAGTTTGATTCACATGCACCCAGTATAGCAGCTTCAACCCACAGACATGGCAAAAACATCACCTGCCTTCCTGCAGCACTTGCCAATGGTGCCTTTAGACTCTGCAGAGAGCATCTGCATTTCTCGAGCCAAGTCCTCAGATGATTTGAAATCTGAGGAATGTAGAGTAAGGTTTTTTGAATGTTTTCTAAAAAGAAAATAAAAAGCAAATATACAAGGCATGTGATATCATCCCTTGTATCTTTGTACCCCTCTACTCTCATACCATATTACCTGTCACTTTGCTCTGGAGCTTTTGTTACACCAGGTCTAAATACATTAGAATGCCTCGGCTGAATGATAAGCGTGTTTCTTATACCTGTTTATTTACTGCAGTTCAAAGAAAAATCTTATACTTGGAAGAAACTAGAGGAACTAAATTAAATGTGACAGAAAGTCCACCACTGAATTAAAATTGTTACAGAAAAGGCCTCTTGTATTTTCATAGGCAGTCTTCCTGGACTTAGGTGTAGTAAGATAAATACAAGGATGGTTTTTTTTTTTAATTGTGGGCTAAAAGAGTCAACATGAGCATTTTTCAAAACTAGTCTTCTCTAGAAGGACTTACATGGGGATAATATTTATTTCTTAACAGATTAGAAAAGTAGACACATATTTGTAAATAAGTATTTCAATCTGACATGTTGTAGCTATAGGTAGGATTATTCACACACCATTTCATTGTATTTTCACAAAATAGTTCCATTATTCAGTGCATAATTGCAGGTTTGGTCTAATTTGTAGAATAGTTCCTCACCCTTCATATTTGCCAATTAATTTAAACTGTGGGGTTTGGTGTGGAGTGTGGGATCTTCTGTGCAAGATGTCCAGCATCTCATTATTGCATTTATTGAATGTCTTGGTCTCCAGTTCTCAGACAATGCTACTATTAAACACCATTCTTGCTTTTGAAGCCAAAAAAAGCATTGAGAGACAGGTTTGATTTTTCAGATGAAGTTATCAGATTCAGCCTACAGGTTCTTCTCCTTCTTGCTGCCTCATTCCTACATTTCTCCCCAGATCTGGGGCACCTCTGACACTTTGGGCTCTGTGTGCCCACGCCCTGTGCTCACCTGGAAGGTGCTGCTTGCCCCCAACACTGGGCTGTGATTTCATCCTTTGCCTGCTAAGCAAAGTGTGCACAAAGTAGCTGTTGCTCCTGTCTCTCCTGCTTCTCTTCCAGATGCTTCTCTTCTTTCAGTTCTAAAGTCCAAAGAGGAGGACTATGCAAACAACCTGACAAATGTTCATTAATTTTTTTCTCTGACAGCTCAGGAGATACTCTCCTTACCCTTTATTTTTTCCAAACAAAAGCACAAACAAGCTTGGAAACCTGAATACATTTATTTATACCCATAATGTGTAGAGCACAGTGTTTACAGACGTTTTTTGGGCTACCTTCTAATCTCCGCCTGAAGTTAGGACTTCAAGGGTTAAACTGGGATGAGTTTCAACCTTGTAGTCTGTTCTGTTCCTAGATCATTTTAAAGTGTCAGCACTCATACTGCTAACTTATTAAAGCTGATCTTAAACAGTCTAGTGCTTCTCAGTTTTAAAGTGGGCCTTTCAATTCACCTACAAAATATGCATTTTTTTCCTGACAGATGAGTAATAAGCACACAAGAAAAATAGCTTTTAAAACTGACTGGTTAAATTCAAAGTGTATGTTTTGTATGCATAAAAATGTACACAGGCTGGCAGTGTCAAAGCCTTAAAAGGAAAGACCATTATGTCTTCTGCTAAATGCAGCTATACTGCTAAATTGTCTGTGATCCTAGAGAGCAAATCTTGCAAGAATAATCTATGTTTTCCTACTCAGTGGTAAAAGTCAGGTTCCCTTGAACACAGTCTTCCTACAGCACTCCCATCTCCATTACCTGATATGCAGTTTTTCAAATATTAAGGCACTTTTTCAAACTTTTTGTTACCTCACAAAAGAACTACTTGAATCTGTGTAAAATGCAAGGAAAATAAAAGACAAACTAAAAGGATATATAAGTCAGGAAATATTCCAGCTATGCAGCCCATGTCAAACAGCATCAGGCACACAGCAATTATTAATTATTATTAAGACCTTATATAAGCAAGATTTAACACATTCCTACTAGCTTGTTTTGAGAGTTGTTAAGCAGAACTACTGTGTGGAAGATGTGATCTGTCACCTGATTACAGCCTGAGCTTTCCTTTCAAGTACCTTTATAAGGCAACTTTATTTGAAATGGGGCAAGGAGTCTTCCAGCCCCATATGAACAAATCATACCTATGGAGGATCATAGATATAAAATCATATCAAATGAATTTTACTGTCTGATGGTTGCCTAATTTTTGCTTTTCAGCAAGAACTGTTGGGGTTTAGTCCGTGATGTTAGAAGGCAAATGTCCACCACTACAAAGCTACTTTACCAGTCGTTCAGACTTAGAGAAGACACTGAAATTGTTATGCGTACAAGAATTAATTCTTCTTCATCCTGTAGACTATCAAGGCTAATGCTAAGCCAATGCCATGCAACACCAAGTCTAACTTTTGGCACCCAGTCATAATCTTGTCATTTAATAATCAGTTTAGGCCTCCTTCTCAGCATGAAGACATTTATTCCTTTGATTTACAGACCAGGATATTAAGAGCATAGCTCCATGATATACTAGCATTGGTTGCAAAATGGCTCGTGTTTAAAACAATGTTTTGCTAGCTAACTTTTTTTTTTTTAACTTGGAGCATTTTAGTGATCAGATTTATGGAGCACCCCAAAATAATGGTTTTACTATTAGAATCACGGGTGGAAAAGCAAGATATTGCTGCCACAGGGCAAGAATGACTGGGTAGGGGCAGAAAAAACCTGAAAACAGCTTCCTCACAGTAGGAAACATCTATTTTGAACCAGATTCACAATTCATGTTTACTGAATTTCCATCTTGTTCTGAAAGTTGTTATTCAAAACCAGTCAACACCAAATGCTATTACAAGCATTTATTATTTGATGGACTGGAAAGTAGATGGATTTCACTGACAGGTGAATGAATGAACTTCGGAAAAGAAAATTAAAATAACAAAGTCCAATATATTGCTTACTTCTCAGACGATAGATGCTTGTAGTAATTTATATTCAAGATTCACAGGCAGCAAATATCCCTAACTATTTAAATGAATTTTTGTCTATTTTAAGCTTTCAAACAAGTTGTGTATTAAAAAGTGACCTAAACATTAGATTTAGATAAGAATTTTTACAATACCCAAGGACTCACCTGAATAGGAAAGAATCCTACTTAATTAAACAAAAGGCTGGTTCATTTTTTTTTTTATCTGCACTTATGAGATTTTCTACATCACAAAGTTTTAAACAAAGCAGAATCTTTTATTCCAAAATTCTAACTTATAATATAAATGCAAATTACATCACAATCAGAAGAATGAATTCATCACAAACAGTGTCTTTGTGGAAAATGTTGAAGAAGAACACCGCAGATAAAGGAAGAACATCTCATTATGCCACTTTGAGAGGGTGTGATTGTAATAGTTCTTGACATCAACCATCTATGGATCTTATGGAAAACCACACAGGGAGTAAACACAGAATCTCTCATCAGGAACAAATTGATACTTAAAACTCTTGTGAGAATCACTCAGAACAGGCGTCCTGAAGATGCTGTTTGAGAAGCTGTGGAAAGGAGCCCACAGTGTTCTAAAGGCAGAGACCAGACAGCGAACTTATTTTCATATCATCATCTGTTTTTCTGTCAGTACCAGAGCCACTGCAGGTAGACACTCAGCCTCCTGCCTCCAGTGTAGTTGTTCTGCCAAGCATTTTCCTCTTTTCCTCTCTTCTTCACACAGAGACGAAGAGCCAAAATAATTCAGAGGAGATATTATACAGTCCCAGAACAACAGGAGAGGTCTTGTGCCCTGACATACATATACTGTTCCTGGGACCAAAAGCATGACCTGAGAGGCCAGAAGAGACTTCTCCTGTCCCATGCCTGTTACAGATGAGCCCACCGTGCCTCAGTGGGTCACCTCACAGACAGAAGGTGACCAGAGCACAAGTTTCATGAGCTGTGCCTGACTTTCCTCTCAAAGCAATTCTCCCATTCAAGAGAAGGAGAGAACATTTCAGACACAAAGTTTGGTGAGGTAAAAGAGCAAACCACAGAGATCAGAAGTCCTCCCAGTCTAACAGGAGTATACAAGTTATTGGAAATTCCAATTTTGAGGTATCATGTCAGAAGGATCATGGTTAGGGGTGCTAGAAAAGCCCAGTTTGATGTTTCATTTGATGTCAGAATCAGTTTGAGTTTTGCTTTATGTTCAGTTTTGTTCTTCTTTACAGACTTGCTGAGCTGCTTTCTCTTGAAGGAAAACAAATTCACTGCTGGAAAGATTTCTATTCAATGAATAGATAAAACTCCTAACTAAGGAAAGATCTGTGCTTCTACCTGGGTTATCAATAACTCCTTCACCTCTTAATAAAAGATGTGACCTTACATTGTAACATTTTCCTCAATATGTCTGCTTGTGTCCCAAAACCAAGGAGATAACACCCTAATATATTCTTCCTGTTTTCTCTTCACACTGTAGTGATCCACCCCCAGTGCTGAGTGGTTCAGGCTGTCTGTATATTAGAGTATGCTCGAGAGGTTTGTCACTGGTTGCAGCACTTTCTTGGAGTATCTTCAGATTTCCAGACCACAAACATTTCATCAGCTGTTGTGGAATATATGATAGTCATTATATGTAAAATAATGTTAAAAATGGAAAGCCTTGGCCATTGTCTATCCAGCTGTGCAGGACATAACTAATCCAGCATATATGTGACACAAAAGAATTTCATTTCTGGTTTAATATCTGACATTTTCCTCCAGTGAGGACTCTCCTGCAAGTTTGAAACAGTCCAAAAATAATTAAAAAAAAAAAAAAGAGGCTTTAGAAAGTTACCAAAACATCTGGGTTAAGGCATTATAAACATTAAGTAAAAGCCAAAATTGGCCATTATTACATTGAACACCTGGAATTTAAAAATTTTTCGTGCTTCTGCCAAAAATTATTAGCCCCTAAATAAATAATTTTGGGATGTCTTTAAAGACACCATTTGCAATTCACGTGATTTACTTTCTAATTAAACAATGCTCAGAAAAGTAGTAATAATGAAATGCAAAATTTGTTTGCTACTAATACTTAGAGTGATACAATATCTTCAAATTTCCTACTTATATCCAGGCATTTATGAAATCCTGAGCCTCCAGCAGCCTTCCTCATATTGTATTAAATTTGGCTGAAGGAGGGTGAGGAATTAGTATGTACGAAACAATAGCATTGACTTAAAGGGGCCCTCTCAAATTATTTTAGTAAATTTGATTCATTGTTTAGAATAGACAAAGTTCATGAGTAAAGGAAACTCTATTAGAAAGGTTTACCTGAAGAATCATGCAGTAAATTTGTACTATAGAAAATATCTCTTTAAATGTCATAGATGCCTGCTAGAAACCCACTCTTGAAACTTTTCTCCAGACCTCATCTAGCTGAAAATGCACACAGCATGCAGGATAAAAATGCAGTATTCATTTTAGAAACAGAGCGTCCAAAAGATGAAAGATATGACCTTGCTGGGATTTGAATGTACTTTGTAGCAGTTTTATCATCCCCAGGGTCTTTGCACACCAGTTGGTAAAAGTTCAATAGAACTTTGTTATTGTTTATACTAATCACATGGCATAAGTGTTAATAATTAAAAAGGTTGATATTTTAAGCTGAAATCTCTCTTCTGATTTGCAGTGCATATATGAAAAAATATACTGAACAGTGAGTACAAAGCAGACACTTTGAAAGTGTTTGGACACATTGTTTGTATAAAATCTATTATTCCTTTATTATAGGATCTGTGGACTACTTGTATAGGAATTATTAACTACTTGCATAGTTTTTGTATGCTCACAAGACGGTTTCTAGGAAGAAAGGGTTATGGGTATACACATGAACACATTTATATCACATTTATGCAACTGCCTTGAAAGCACTGGGTGCCTTTGTGGGGGAAAAAAAGTCAACATTTGTGACTGACACTCCTTAATAGCCAAGAAAATAAAATATGTAAATAAACCACTGAACTTGTTTCAAGACATAGGTAAGAAGGAAGGCAATTCAGAGATGAAATTATATTGAAAACAACTAGAATTCTGGTTGGATTCACCTGTGTTCACATCTTTTCATATTCATAAAGCTTTGGAGGTAATCTAGGTAGCAAAGTCAAAACACTTATTTCAGCCTGCTGTGAGGCAGGGATCTTGTTCATCTAGTCAGGTGAGCAGCAGCTAAAGTATTTGATGACCAGTCTGGTTCAGAATTTAAAATTCATTGGAAAGCCATCTTATTTCATTATTCTCCTTTATATTCCCTTGTGATATTAGCTGGATATTTTTAGGCACAAATATATTCCCCAAACCAGGTCAAGGACACTGCTGAGAGAACCTAGGATCTGGCAAACTGTTTGACCAGCTCTGCAGATTTGAACAAATCCAAGCCTGTTCATGAATAATCTGCAAATACAGAAGGAGACTGAATTTGTCAAACAAATTTTTAACTCTACATTGTTTGCCCAAATCTACTTCCTTGTTCCAAATGCCTATTACTCTCAGCTGGTGTTCTTTATGTACTCACTATAGGAAAAAATGCATATTGGGAATAATTGGGGTGCTATGAATTTCAGAATAAAGAAGCTTACTCCAAGCTTCTGTGCATGTATACATGGATTTGACTCTGGTAAAATGCTAGTGTTTCTGCAGTCTTTCACCTTTGTACAACAGGAACAGTTTAAATTGAACCAAGGAAAATCACTCTGAAACAAAGTGGTCTCAGACCCTGTGGCTCCACTAACCTAGGACTATTCCCTTACATCAGACCCTCAGACCCGAAGGCCGGTCAGCCAAGCCAAGCAGAACCTCTCCATATCCCAGTATGTGCTGCTATGTCCCACACGCGTGTAAGTGTGCAGGCAAAGTCACCTGTGTTCAACTGGCTTCTCCAGGTACTGTCTTATGATGGAAAGTATCCATCAGCCTATATCTGTCAGCTGAGTAGAGACACGAGCCACAGGGTTTCTTATGTTGGTCCCTACAGTGACTGAAACACAATATATGACACTCAATATTCTTGGGGGTTTTTTGGTTTGTTTTTTTGTTTTTTTTTCATTTTGCTCATGCTTAACAGGCAGTAGGAAAACAAATATTTTTATTATTTACCACTATGGAGCTCTCCAATACAATAGAGCTGCAATTTTAAGTTGGAAATGTATTGCTTCAGCTTTTGCAGTGAGTATACAATGCATCTCTTCTTTTTCTTACTTTGTTTCTTCTCATTTAGATAGGATGTGACTCCAATTTGGGGTAGTTTCCTTGCCTTCTGTGATGCCTGGATAATGTCTTTAATTTGGGTATTAAACTGATCTAGTTAATTGATCATAGCGTACTCTCAAGGCCTCACTAAAGCTGTCATGGACTTCTTACACAGTACTTAGCATAACTATTCAGCTGGCAGAAAGAAAGTCTTATCTTCTCTCCCCAGAGGTAACTAATCTAGCCTCTAAATCTAGTAAAACTTGCAGCAACTATTGAAAAACTACACAGAATGTCATAAGATCCACAAGCAAACTTTTCCCTGCTAGTTTTCAGTTACTGATTAAGCTTTGTTTTCTATTTCTTTTTCTTTTTTCAGTAACAAATGGTGACTGATGAAAGCTTTTCACTGCAAATCAAAGGCATTCATCCTGTTTTCTGTAAAAATTGGGGTAGTGACAAATCCACAAATGTTTTGCCTGAATCTGTTCTTTGGAAGAACTACAGCTTGGCCCAATGTATGTGTTTGAACACCATAATATATTTTATCCACTGCATGACACTAAAAACAATTACAGAAAGAAGTTTAGCCTAGTGCTCAAGCAGACTAGACCCCTGCTTTCTAAGGTTTGGCTCTGCCACTGAGGTTTCAAAGGTAATCCACAATTTTGGAGGCATTCATTGTTTAAAACCTAAAGGGTCCCTGTGTTTGAAAAACAGAATATAAATGCACATGAAGTTAAAGATCAAATTTTAAGGCTGCTCTAAAGCTCCTTCAAAGCACTGCCACTGATTTCAGCAATCTTTGGGTCATTTTCTCTGGCTGTTACTTCTGTGCCTATCAGTTGGTAGCAGAAGACAGATGAAACGAATGCTTTGGACAGGCAGCACAGTTAAGTGGAGCTACAGGTCAGAAAATTTATGTTCTGACCCTGCATCTGCCACCAAAGCGAGCCCTGACAAATCGTTACATCCCTCTACATCTCAGAGGTAAAATGGGATGATACTTACCCACCTTTTAAGGCACTGCACTTTGTGCTCCACCAGCAGTAATCATTCTATGACTAGGAGGCTCAATTATTTGAAATACTTTGAGATGTAAGATGGTCTGAAAGTATGAAGTGTTATCATTAATAATAATAATGAAAGTGAAAAAAAAATAATTTCCAGTAAATTAACGCAGAAATAGAAATCAGTTCTGATCTTGTGGGTTTTAAGCATAGCATTTCTTCCCAAGGGCTACAGTATGATCTTTATCCCTTCATTCATTTCAACCAACAGTTAGGTTCAGATTGCTTTTTAAATATTTAATAACTGCTTGGGATATTTTATTTTATGGTGATTCCACATCATGCATCCCTGGGCTTCTTAATTCAGCACTAGATTTTAGAACAAACAAAGCCAGTTAATTCCTCTGTGTGTATATCAGACAACCAACCCTCCCTTGGAGTTTCCTGAAGGTCAAGTGAAACATCCAAAGGAGATTTTTTTCATTTTTCACACCCTTCTTTCCACCCACCATCAAATCAAGCAAAGCTTCTCTTAATCATTATCAGGGAGACAAAAAGTTATAGTGCAGAGCAATGGACCGGAATTTCACACTCCATTTGCACAATAACTCTGAGGGCTGCTAATGTGCTGTTTGCTTTTTAGCAGGCATCTCTGCAGTCATCACTGAAATGCATTTTGGCGCTGCTCCCAGGGCAACTTAACTATTTATGACAGCTTGTCTTGAAGTGCCTACATGAACATTAGGATGTCCATGGCAATCTGCAAATTGACCCATCCACATGGCATTTCAGATCAGATGGAAAGAGTTTTAATAATGTAACGAAAGTTAGGGTAGACATCATTTTTAATTTATCTGTTTTACTTTCTCTCCAATTTTCCATCCCATCTTTTGGCCAGGATATGTCAAATTATTAAATCTTCCCATATTAACAGATGCTAATGATCTCTCTCTTGCTTGGACTGTCTTTTATTACACATTCAGTCAGACAATAAAGGGGAAATATAAACTCTCATCCTATGTAAACCATTTCCCTCCAGAGAGTGAACCTGTTCCACCAGACCCAGCTGTTTGCTTATTGTGCAAGCTGAGTGATGCATGAGTAATTTAAAAGGCAGACATTCTTCCTGATAGCTTTCATTTTCATGCTGTTCTAAAGTGCAGAGGTGGATTTTATTCTTCAACCTTTATTTCAGCTTTTTATTCTCTCCTTGAAGCAAAGCTGTCTAAAAAAACAACATTTTCAGACACACCTAATAACATAGAAGAAAAAACCCCATTCAGCTGAGATCCAACTTCAGCCTTCAGCAGGAGTGGGGAGTTATGTCTGGAAGGTTCACCAGGATGAGAGAGGTCACAGCTCCTAACTCTGTTGCTGATTTATTCACAGGGCACCAGGAGTTAAGCCACCTCACCTCATCAGGCCATACTTTCTCTCTTAAAGATTGATGTGTATCAGGAGCTGTGAGAGAGGCAATTTGCTACAGAAAGTTAGAGCAGAGGAAGATAGAGAAAAAAAATGGGTTACTTCCCATATTTGCACCTTTGTTTCCCTTAACTTGGTTTGACTATAAATATTTTCTGTAGATATTGGCTTTAAATACATGGCTGTGTAGTGCACATTGGAATATACCCCATGACCCATCTCCTGAGGTGATAATTATCTTCCTCTCTCTCCGCCACGGAGTTAACAATATTCTCACATCTGTATTTGCTAGGACCTTTCCTTCCATGGATACCAGTCATCTTTTCCCTCCAATTCTCAATCTGATTAGCATAATTAAATTACATTAGAGTCACTGATCCCAGCTTGCTGTCTGAAGTTTGTTGCTTTTGTTCTAATGAAAAAAAGGGTTTGTGTATTGCAAAATTGTCCATTTTTCTTGTTATCAGGAGAGTCTAACAAAATACAGTCTCTAATAATAGTCTTTTTTATAATCATAAACCACAAACACACATGTTTAAGCCTGTATATATATGTTTGTTACAAGGGTCCATAAACCATCCAGCAAAATGTGACCTCAGCTTCTGTAAGACCTCCATGTCCAACAGTGCTGCAAAAACATTCATAACCTGAGAAATACTGAGGCCTTCAGGAATAAAGGGAATTTTATTAGGGCCCTTTACAACAACCCCCTGTATATTTCAAGGTGTGACCAGTTTCCAAGTTAAGGTGTAGATCTGTGAAAGCAAAGTAGACAAGCAGTGTGCTCTGAAAATGTGCCTGTCTAGACAAGTTGCCCTAACTTGTTCTCTCATTGCTCTTGTTGGTCCCACTCCTCCATTTCTAACACAAATGGGCTTCATGTGACTAAGTGTTTGGTTTAGGGAGTGCTGTGGTTAAAATGCTGACCTTCACTTTGATCTAGCTTTTCTCTTGTTCTTGTTACAAGAAGGCTTGCACCATTAATCAGGGGCTGGGAGAATTGAAAGAAAGGGGTTACAGTGTGGTCAAGGACAAACTACTGCAGAGCAGCATGGCAGTTTGCTGTGCATAACTTTAAAAAAAAAAAAAACAGCCAGAAAGCTGACTTTATGGTAACAAAAATGATAACTCAAAAAATGCATAGGTTTTGCTCTTTGGAGAGAAACAATTGAATTTTATTTTCTATGGAAAGCTTAATTTATTCCTGATCGTCTGTGCACTTCAGAAAACTAAGCAACACACAGCTCCTCATGCCTGAAGAAGGATGGCAGAAATTCATAGAGAAAACCTCCGTGGAAGGTGGCTGAGGTGGCAGGCGCCTTGGGAGGACAGGGTCCCTAGCTGCCACCTTCCACTGGATAGGATCAGTTCTTATCAGCACTTTACAGCTTTGTACAACTAAAGATGTGCTTATACAACTGCTAAAAACAGAAGTCCTGTTTTTTGAACAGTAAAATATCAGTCTCTTCAGCCTTGTCTTAAAATGTGCTATAAGCTACGACCATTAATTTGACACAGATTTCTTGCATAAAGTTTCTTTTTGTAAACTTTCATGGCATTCAATATCCTAGAAAAAGACACTTCTGAAATGCAGTATTGCTCTGGAGAAGATCATCCTGGAAACATTTGGTTGGTTTTTTATTTATTTTGCTTCAGTTTTATTTGGTTTTTCTTGCTTGTTTGTTTAAAGACAGATGGACAAAGAACAAGAAACAGAGTTAAGAAAAGGAAATTGTTGTTGCCTTAATCTCAGACTTTCAACAAGAGGCAACGTTCCCTGTGATTTAGTATGGCAGCTGGAATTGTATCTTCTGAGAGAGAGTGTAGATTACAAAACCCTCCTTCCTTGTGGCTGCAGACATTAGTCAGCCCCAGCTTACTCAAGACAGCAGCAGGGATTCATTCCACAGCTGTAATAATTCACAAAATAAAATGTTTGTAGGTTTTGAGGTTTTTTTTCCCAAATACCTGATCTAGTGTCAGTAGTCTCAGCAATAAAGCTCTCATTGCACAAGGAGTAGTGTATGAAACAACAGCTACAAAAAAATTCATCCCATTCCTGTCTTCCTGGACTAACAAATATGAGATCTGCTGTGTCTGAACAGCATTCTTGAACTTAGCAATGTGAGTTGTAGTGGCTAGTCAATTTGCTTTGGTTGCTTTCAATTATTTTTAAAGGGAAGTGTGGACTGATGGCTTTTATTTGGGTTAGTTTTGGGTTTTTTACTACTGAGTCTTTGCTGCTCCAGAGAAATCACTCCAGCAAGCCAGCTGGGTGCTATCAGCTCACTGCCAAGTCTTTTATGTAACGTCCAAAGTTACAGAGAAGGTAAAGGTAGAAGAAATAAGGACGATTGTTTCTCACATCTGAATAGAGTTTTAGTTGCAAAGTTTACATCTCCATCACATGAAGAACCGCTTCCATTGGAGAGTTTGGAACCTGCCAGCTGGTACATCATTAAGACAACTCTCAGATCATCTCTTGGAAGACAAGGCAAACTGGCCTGTGTTCACCATCTCTGTGACGCTCATGGTTTTATAGACCTCAAGTCACCTCCTTTCCAGGCTCAAAGTCATGGACTCATGGTCACTCATCATGTGAAAAGAAATCCTGACCATTTTCAGAATATTTTCTATTTCTATTATATCCTTTTTAAGATGAACAAACAGGGCTGCAACCATACAACTGCAGCATGGATTTCTAGAATGGTATAGTGCTGCTCCCTATTTCATTCACTCACTTGGCCCTAACAACTAGAATATGTTTAAGACTGTTGCTCAGCACTGCCATCATTTTCCCCAAAACATTTTATTCTGAGTGAAACATCTCAATCTTGCATGATCACAATAAGCTTAAAGCCCATCATTTTGTATAAATCAATATCAACTATATAAATAATTTTATGTTATGAAAGGAACTCTATAAATGAGAAACTTTGTCATCTCTATGAAGCATACCCATAGCTTCAGCTCAAACATGCTCCAACATGCTCTTATGTTTTGATCTATTATTTGAAGGTCATTCTCATGGGATGGAAAGTATATATATGTGTAAATAAATAATAAACAAATACTTTAAAAATGCTTTTTTTCAGCTCGTGTAGCATTAATGGAGAATAAGGGCTGACAGTTCTGGGTGAAGAAAAAGACTACTACTTACAGAATGGAAGTAGAGCAAACCTTTACACAACCTGCCCTCAATTAGAGCTGGGTGAATGTTTCAAAAGAAAGTGGTTTAGGTTCCAGTCTTACCTTCTCATCTATAGAAAAAGGACCTGATACCTGTAAAGGACCTTCATGATATCTCTGGGGCCAAGCTGACTCAAAGGTCTGCTGGTCGGTTGGGCAAATTTTTAACAAGCTCAAAATAATATCATCTCATCTTTTCTCTATGCAAATTTTTATTAGAAAGTTGTGGTTATCAGCAAGCTCAAATTCCTGTTATTATCCATGTGAAATTAGAAAAATAAAATCCTTCTGAAACCCACTCCATTCCATCTTCACATGTTGTCAAAGCTGGAGGTAGCCAGCTGTAATGCTGATTTTCCACCTGTCAGCTTCTGCAAGTCCACCTATACGCATGCATAGTGTTTTGTCTATCTTTCCTACATCCCTCTTTGCATTTCCCAAAACGTGTCGTATGCATCAGGCTTCCCTCACATCTAGATTAGAAGAAAAACATGCTCTGGTCCTATGCCTGTGTGTGGGAACATTTCCCATGGCCAGCTGATGGTAGTCTCCATCCACTGCTCTGAGTGCCTCAGGGAAGCCGAGGGGTGTCACAGCATTGAGTGGCTGCAGCAGAGCCCTTATTATCTCAATTGGACATTGGTGACTTCTGAGAAGATAGGACTGCTTGCTTCTGCATATCATTTTTTAATTCTTTTTAATCCTGAAGGCAGCACTGAAATTAATAAAATACTCTCAGTTTTTTTTATAAGTACAGGTAAAACACTTCATGATGTGGGTGTGCGCTTACTGTGCACAATTTCACAATGTAAATCTTTTATAAAAGATAGATATGTTTTCTGATTTTTTTTAATTGATAATGTCATAACGTGCATGATGAAAATCATGAAGGATATATATATATATATATATCTGGAACTGAATATAAAAACAGCCACGAAAAACATGTGAGTAAAAATGTTAAACTCTTGCAATCCACAATTTCATAGTACAATTTTGTCAACACACATTTCATCCTTCCTCAATTCACACAAAATCTTCCTAAATCTAAAATCCAAGAGGTGATGACATGTCACTGAAAAAAAAGGCAAAAAAAAAAAAAGGGAAAACCCAAACAAAACTAAATTTACACCAAAATATAAATGTGCTACTTCATTTAAACTATTAGAAACCATATTCTTTCAGCTGCTGAAAAGACTTTGCAGATAAAGACGGGGGAGGTGAAGAGGGATTAAGCACTGAAAGACACTAAGATGCCAAAAGAAATGTACAGCTTGTGTGGGGATCAGGGATTCTTTTCTCAGCAATGTGTTCATAAATTTTATCCTGAGTGTATATCATGAGCAGAAAGTCAAGGATTTAATATTGCTGGCAGTAAGCCAGCAGCATGTTAGGAAGGTTTTATATTAACTCCCCACATACCACTCTGCCTGTGCACCTCTAATTGACCTGCACAGCGCCTTGCTACATCCATTCCAGCTCCCCCCTACCCAGACCTATTGGCTCAGAGGGGGCTTATACAACACCTCGCTACTCCAGCCCAGAAGGTCACCAGTGACTGCCATCCACACCATAATTCTCACTTTCTTCTGAAACTCCCTGCAGCCTCTTTCGCTAAAATCTTGGCTCCTTCATGCCGAGTCCCAGTAACTTTTTGACTTTTCATCCCTGTTGCTTTCACAGCAGCCAGTCCTGCTCCTCATTTGTCAAAGGAAGAATATTGGAAACGACTCACCCAGGCTGAATTTGAATCAGCAGCCAGCTCTACATCCTGTTTAAAGTCACCTGAGCCACTCAGCCTGTAAGAGCTATTAATCTCACCTATCTGGAATTCCTGTAAATTCTCTAGACAAGAAGTTACTCATTAAAGTTTTGCATATTATAATGTGCATATCTCATAGCACCAAAATGCTAAAGTGATGAAGACCACATAAGTAATCTGCAGATATAGAGCAAATGCTAGCTCATAGCAGTATGAAAACTGAATAGCATGATATATTTTGTCAAAGCTGAGCTGGAAGTTGCCTTGTTGCTTTAGGAATGTATTCTGAATACTTCCTTAATCACAGGAATATCATTCATGTCATAGTGCCAGATTCAGTCTCTTAAGGACTGACAAATATATTACCCTGAACTTCAAGGGAGGCATAGATCATGTTTTGGGTTTCTGAACCACAGTGAAGTCTACTGTCTGCTCAGTGAAACATAACACAGTGCCTAAAAAGAATAGGAATTTCCAGTTTAAATAGTTTGCAGCCAGTAACATGATTCTCTTTGTACTGAGGACTAACTTTGTTTCATAAGGACTCCAGCAGACATCACCCATGTAGGCATGGAGATTTTGCAGTATATGTGCTTCCATCAGTCCTGGTTTCTAAGTCATCCAGCTTAAGGTGCAGCCTAATTACATTGGGAATTGTCTAATCAAGATGACTGGGCTGGAGCAGCTTGGAGGCATCAAAGCCAGCTCCCTGCCTTAGGACATGGTTTCCAGCCACAGGATTACTGTGTTAGCTATGTTTAGCAAAGCTGAACACAGTGAGTCACAGCAGAAATTACAGTATTTGAAGTGAAAGTCCTACTGAGTGATGTTTTGTTAAAAGAAATGCTCAAACTTTTTATTTGAAAACTGAAGAAAGCACCTTGTGATTTTGAGAAAAAGTGAAAGAACATAGAAAAGGAAAAAAACACTTGCCAAGAGACTGCAAAGATTTTCAAAAAGAAAATACATCAGTATTTTTCTCCCAGTTCAAATCCATTTGGTTGCAATACTTTAGCTTAGAAGTAAGCACATAAATAAATTATAAAACTATACATATTCTTCATAATGATTTCATATTAAATTTTAATAACAAGCCTTCCTGCCTTCTTTTTCAGTAAAGCCTGTCTTTGGCCAATGCATGTTTTATTATTTTGAGAAAAGCAATTAGCTATTTAGCTGCAAGTGCTAAACTCAAGTGTCACTGCGAGGAGAATGGGAAAATCTTCTCTCTTAGGAGCAAGCAATCTAGTTTTTAACAAAGACTGAACACTAAAATTTTAGCTGAAGGCAGCAGAATCCAGCTTATACACACTAATGGTTTTTGTCACCTAGATTTCCATTTTCCTGTCATCAATTCTTCATTCGGCCTCTTTCAAAACCATTTCTTAGTTATATGAAACACTGGTTCCTGAAACATGAATTTTGTTATTCATCCTCAGGAGTCAGTTCAGCAAATTCTGTCTGAGCCAACGAGTGGAAACAGATTCTACATGAATCAAACAGGTACACAAAGATTCTTCTAATTATATGACAATCCTCTGGTGTTTGTATTTTGTATTCATGTTTATACAGCAGTGAATACAATACGTATGTGCCTGTAACCACAGGAGAACAATGCCCTTTAATGGACACTATCGGAAAAATGCAAGGCTTTTGTCACCTTCCTTATTAGCTGGAGATTCTCCACCTCACCATTTATATTCAAGCAGTTGATTCAAAGCTAGGTTTATACCACCAGTGTCTACATAGGGCCTAGGTTATGTTTACAAACTTAAAAAAATATATAATTATTATTTTGTTTGCCACGACAAACCCACTACTGGAGGGTGCCCATAGGAACCTAAAGGAAAGCTGGAAAGCTTCATAGAAAAGGAAGCAAAGGAGAACATTGAAAACACCAAATAAAGCTGAATAGACTCACCTGAATTACCCAAAGCGAAATTTGGCATGGTACAATTATCCTCCCACAAATCAAGTACGTTTTCTGTAATGAGAACCCTTGTAGACTTTGCTAAGGTACAACAACTTTTCTACCACTCAGTTGATTCTGTGTCAGAAGGAAAATGCCACCTACAGATTTCTAACATCCATTCAGCTGTAAAAGTTCTTTCTGGGCCTCCTCAGTCAAATACTCCCTGACTGAGTCTAGTTATCTAACAAGATCTGATGAGCGTATGCTGCAAGACAGTACTGCTTAAGAAAAAATGTTCTTGATGCTGTTACAAATGTTTCCACAGCTGTGAGTTTTCCCAAAAGAGAAACTGTCTTTATCGTAACTATTGTGAAAAAATCCTGACACATATTAAGGTTTTCATATCCTATTTATTACACAGTATCTTTCAATATCTTTAAAATTCCCTGCTTGCCTGCTTGCAATCTATTCTGCAGCCAGCTCCATGAAAGCACTGTCACTTCCCCTTTTAACTTTCTCCTTAAGGCTGCTAACCCTACTGTGAAGGACTATTAACCTATGTATACATCAGGCTGTGATATGGTTCTCCACAAACACTACCTTAATACACAAGAATTCTCATTTATGTAGAGCAAACATGTAAAGATTAAAGATGCATCCTCATTTTTCCTCACACACCATGCTAATTCAATCAAGTATGGTTTTTTAACCACCTCTTATTCTGGAAAAGATAATACTGAATTTTATGAAGTCTAAAAATATATGTCAGCTGTAGGCTGGGAACAAACCTTTTGTAAGCTCTATCCTAGGACTTGCAGAGTGCTGTGCCATACCACTTAAAATAGCAGCACCAATGAATCATACTAGCTCCTTTCAAAATTATGTAATTCTTCAATCCAGTGACATTATATAGTACCTTTAAGAAGACAATTAGAAGGATAAACTACTTGTTATCTGCAAACAAGGCTCCTCATGTTCTTGAGTTCCAAACAAATAACCTTAGATTCGTTGGTTATTTCAAGATCAATCTACATAGCCTCGGAATAGCAGAAAATCAATTCATCAATAGGAATTGACTAGGGCATAATCCCAAAATTGCAGTTATATAAATTTTAAAAAGTTATTGTGTGTGTGTGTGTCTGTGTCTGTGCATACACACATAGGCTGATGGATAATTGTGTGATGGTTTAAGACTTGCTCCCTGATATGCCTGATCATGAAATTCAGAACTTTTTATTCCAGTGCAAACAAAATCTAAGATTACTGAATCCATTAGAATTCAGGAAAACAAAGGCTGAGATGACACAGGCAGACGCCTGGAAACTATGTCTCCTTTTCTAGATCTCTACTTCACTTAAGAATCACACCCATGAAAATGGAATTTTTGTGGAATTTTTACATTCTTTTAATGCCTCATTTTGAAAAATATTCCCTTAGAAAGGATTAATCTTTTGTAAACAGGGTGTGCATTTCTATGTAGATTAGAGGGAGAAGAAAAGGAAAGAAAGAGAGAAGCAGTGTAAAGGAGATGAACTTAGTTTCTCTGAGAAGGTAAACATCACCTGTGAACCCCTCTGTGCACCACTGATTTGATAACTACTTATTTCCAGTGTGACTGCTTTAGAGCTTTTCATGAACATGGCATGGGATGGCAGAGAGCAGCCATCCCTAGACAAGATCATGCAGGCTTTCCTTTTAAGGAGCAATTCATTATACACACTTTCAATTAGCTGTCAGTTTTAAACTTTTGTACCCTGTTTTAAACAGAATGAACAATGCTTTAAAATGTGTGTGAAAAGCTAAAGTATCTTTATTAAATGAAAGATACTCTGAATATCTGTAAAAATTGTGGATAATTGCCATGTCTTCCATAAAGCATTAAACCATCAGAAAAACAATTATTCAACTTAGTGGCTCAAGCACCATGAAAAGCAGGATTTGGATCTGAGTTCTTATTCTAGTTCATCGCAGTAATTTTATTCACTTAAGCCTATTGTAATGGGTCAAGAAATCTCCTGGAAAAAAGAGTTTGTGAAATGTCTGGCTCTTGCTTCTTCTGCTTGGGCACTCTGGGGGTCCAGGAAAGATGTAGAACCAGGAAAAAAGGAAGAAGGAGAATTTTTAGAATGCTTTCAGCATTCTGATTTATCAGAAGTCTTGCTTTCTGATTTATCAGAAGTCTTGCTTGACATTGAGTTGTAAATGAAAGTTCAAGATAGATCAACTTTGAGCATGATCAAGCTAAAAAAGAAAGGTCAGGCTGATGAAGGAATTCATTGAGGTCCTACTTAAAAAATTCCAGATAGGCATCTTATTATGGCCAAATCAGAGTCGTTCCAGACAAGACCTCTGAACTAAGATGTTCAAAGCACCAAAGGACTTTCTGAAAAATCTATCTGTTGGGCCCTGAATTTCCCGCTCCTTCTAAATATGATTATAATCTAGGAAACGCTTCAATTCAAGAGTAAAATTAATTCTCTCCAGCTTTCTCTCCTACTATGTACAGAAAACATGCTGGTTTCTTTAGCAAAAAGCAGTATCACTAAATAAATAGCCCCACACAGATATCATTCTCCAAACAAGGAAACCATTTCAGTGGCAGCTTTGCAAACTCCAGAAGATGATAATGTATTTGTTCTGACCAGTGGTTTAAAGCTTAGAAGAACTTGTTTTTCTGAAGTTGTTCCATTGTGCTTTTGATAACAGAAGGCCATCGGCAGAGAAGCAGCTGTAAAATGGCTCAATCCAAAATGAATGTCCTAACCACCCACGCCATGCTCTTTGTTGTCTAGTCAAAGCTTTTCTAGTGTAGAATACCTCCAAAAGGAGGATTTTTTGTTGTTATTGCTTTTTAACTACTTTTTGAGGAAAATCACCTAAGAAATCGTATTCTTCATTCATTTTGTGTTGATCCAATTGGATCAACAAGCAAGTAAATTGGTTTTCTATTCTCACTGCTGCTGGTCCACCTTTCCCCTCTCCCCCATAATTCAGCAAGCAAACCAAGAAGTCAATTATTAATTATTTGCACAGCCCCATGTAAAGTTTTTCACACCAGGCATAGTGCTTGTGTTTCACTGTCTTACTTGTCTTCCAAGTTCTCCCCTTCAGGAGCTAGATTATGGCCTCATTGACTTGTAGGATGCTACTGAAATGGCTTAAAATCAGTAGCTATTAAAAGAAGTTGCAGTATTAATTGAATTGTCTCTCTGATTTTTTCCATTTGGAGAGGAAAATGGTGCAGTCTCCTCCCTATAACTGCATGCCAGTGGGTACACAATTAACTTTTAGCAAACTTCATGGTCTGTCTTTCTGCATGTGCAATTGTTTGTCTTGCATTCCATGTTTCTGGGCATGTTTAAAAGATTTTGATGGATTATTGAACTATATCAGCATTCATAGACCTCACTCTCCAAAACTAGGAGTGAATAATAGGTCTTTATTCCCCAAATATTATTCATACTACTGCAAAGGGAAGCCACCAGCCAGAGCAACCCTTGTCAGACCAGGCATTGTCATTTCATCTCTTTCTGGGGCTGATTTGCATTACCGCTCAGTGACAACAGGACTAGATGACTTGTGAAGGCGCCTGACGGGTCCAGCCTTGGCCACCTACTTCCAGAGTGCCACTTTCCCGGGCCTGCAGCACAGTGCTCTCAGCCCAACACCACACAGTTTCTGCCAGCCTGAGCCAATCTGTGGCTCCTCCAAGTCTCAGAGTAGTCTCTGTCTGCTCTCCAGCCCTCTTTTCAGGAGCAGAAGCCCACAGAGGCACCTAGAAGCCATAAATTCTTCCTGACAAATACGTATCCAGCAAGCCCCTGATAAATGATGCCTACCCACAGCCACACTGGCCTTCTGAATGGATAATTAGTGATACTGGATTTTCTTGGGTCCTGTCTGGGTTCATCAAAGAACTTAAAGCTGACAGTTTAAGTTAATTCCAGCTTCAGAAAAAATAACAGTCAACAATCTCAATCTTGTATTTGATTCACCAAACCTCTTTTGTAGAAGAAATAAAAGAGAAATATTTTTTTGTGTAAAATTCTTTCTATTTCACAAAGCTTTGTTTTACTTGCTGAATCTTAGTCTCAAAACAGATGCATGTAGACATATGTAGCCAACGTATACCAGTTATGTTAACTGGTCATATACTTATTGCTACACATAGATGCATGTAGCAATAAGTATATGACCTGTTAACTCACAAAGCCTGATTCTGGCACGGCATGCACTTAAAACTCCACGTCACGGAAACTGGCTCTTCCCCTCTAAGAACTGGGAACACACATTGTTCAGAAAGCAAAAGAAGGCAAGCACAGTGCAGTGAAGCATAATGAACAGAACCTCATTAGTCACATCTGTCTTCAGGACAGCTCCCAGTAGTAGGAGGAGGTTAAACTCAATATCAGCCTTCTTCATCTGAGTACTGGAGTAAAATCAGCAGGACCATCTTTCCCCTAAGCAAATTCAGATGTCTTAGGCAAAACAACTTCTTGTACATGTTCCCCTCTATCCCTGCCTGGCACCCCTACCCTGCAGACAAGGACAGAATTAATTTTCTGTTCTCTATTCACAGAAAATAAAGAATACAATGTTCACTTTGCATTATTTTCATCTTTCATCTTAATTATCACTGTGGAGACTACAGAAATCATTATCTTTATTATGATGAATGTCCAATTAGCATTTCCCATATAAATTTCAGATCATGAAGGAGGCTGTAATGGATAATGCAAATTCCTAATGGTCTTTTTTTTTTCCTAGCTGAAAAATTGAGGTGCTTAACAAAATGAAATTTAATCTGAGCCATTCTGAAACAAGTCAAGAACTTTAATTACTTGACAGGGAGGAGGGAAAGAAGAAACTGAAACTAAATCTTAAAAATGGGCATATTTTAAAAGACCTTGCTTTTCCAGGCCATTGCTCATACGCTTTCCTCCAGATAACTAAACACTTGTCTGGCTGTGCACAATAAGTTTTAAACTATTGTAAAAGCTGATAGAAGCAATTTCTTTTATTAGTTCTACCATTTACTAAATCAAAAAAATTATTCCAAGTAAACATCCTGTTGTCTCTAATACAGTATTTTAATTGATTCCCATCCATGACATGTAGTGCGAAATTGGCAATAACTACATCATTGCCATTGCAAGGCAGTAAGAGACACAACTCCTCCATGGTGCTGGTTGAGGCACTGAGGTGCGGGTAGAGATATGACAGTTGAATTCCCTTGGGATGGTTTTGGGTTGGGCAAAATTAATTCAGTTGGCTGTTTTAGAAGCGTCCCAAGTATTATTTGCACAAAGGAGTAAACAAATCGTGGGGTCCATATAGTCTAGCTTGTCATCTTTAATTATGAATGGTAACTATTTCCCTGAGCCAGGAAAAAGCAGACCTTTGCAGATGCCCCTCTATCTAAGCCAGCAGATAATTGTGATGACACAAAGAAAAACTGTACCTGGTCCAAAAATGAAGTAGGGACCAGCTGTCTAGTCCATTTTGCTTTTTTTATCTCCTCTTTCCTTCTTTTTTTACAGAAAATTTTTATCCCTTCTTCTACTCTATGTGGCCTGGAAGTAACTCTTCATACTTTCAAAGGGCCTTATCCCATGGCGTGAGCGAACACACACACCTGCACACACCCACACTCTCTCTCTCCTTTCCCCTTCCCCCCACACTTTCCTATCCTTCACCAATAGGTTTAAAGATACAGGGTCAATATCTTGTTGATGGGATATGCAAGTAGAGGTGCTGCATTGGCTTCATGAATTGCAGTGAAAGAATTTGGCAGCCTTGGGATGGTCTCTTTCAGAAAATGCCATTTCAATCAGCAGCCAGGGTAAAATTGCTCCTAGGAAGTAATGACTTACAGCATGAAATTTCTATTTTATAGCAAAATATTCTGTTAATTACTAAGCAAATTGTCTCTCTAGGAAGGTATTCTTTTCTGAGAAGAAGCTGTTCAATTATTTGTAGTGTGATTTTCTGCAGTCTGTTCAATCTTTATTCTGGTCAGGACATGAAAAAGAACTCTAAGAATTTTTACTTGGCTTTGATACTGGTACAGGCTGCTTGTCCCACATGGTGTTGTTGCATATAAGAACTTTTTATATATGTCAATCATTTATAATTCTTTTTAGGCCTTCTTGGGTCCATTAAGTGAAGAAGTATAATACTTGTTGTTTTGTTACTGCATTATAGTATGATATAGATCTAAGTTTAATTCTAGCGTGTGTGGTAGATGCATGATATTGAATAAGAACAACCTAATAAGCCCAAGTTATTTTAATTTCATTCTGTGTGTTTATTATTCATATAAATGTGTAATTAATTTCTGAAACCTCCTTTAAGCTTCATCTCAATCATGTCTAATGGCACCAACAATTACTATTCATCTTAAAAAGCACTTCTTCACATCTATTTGCATAATAATTTTCACTAGTTTTCATTTGTTTTTCTCCCTGAGAAAGAATCGGGAAGATTATTTGACTGACTCCAATTTCATCCTTTTATATTACCTTGTTTCTTTTGTTTTCTGCAGCTGTTGAATAGATGCATGCCTCCTTATTGAAAAGATTTTTGTGTTTCTAACATTTCTTTTGTGCTCTTTTCCTGACCCTTTTTATATGCATGTGGGTGTTGAGAAGTACAGTCCATCTTTTAGGAGATTATGAATTTCCTTACTCTAGGGTCATGTCTCCACTGCACCATAATTACGCAACATGACTACACCCTTCCTTCACCTATGTATTCCTTACAGAAGGGAAATCTGTCTTTTGGATGCACAGTGACAGATCTACAAAAGCTTCAACTGACTTAGGAGTCACTTAGACCAGAATCATACATACGATATACAGAAAATGAGCTTTAAAGAAAATAATTGACATCTTTACAAATTAACCATAGGGAGTGCAAGTTAAGATAATGAACTTCTGTGTATCATTTTCCCTTCTTTTTAGACTGTTTTCTAATGACACTGTACAACTTTGCTCTGTGGGCGGTTTTTTTTGCCCACTATTCTATTTCAATATAGTTCACAGAAAAGTAAAATTATCCAAGATTTAAATTTTGCTAAGTTTCACAGAAAAAAATCTTGTCTGAGTAGTGAATTCCCTGCTGTCTGCTTAAGAGGTCCTTCCTCTTGAAACTTTATTCACTATTTCACATTTCATTTTTTTTCCAATTCATTACATTTTCACTTCGCTCCATGTCTATACAGATTGTCCAGTGTTAAACAAGGTTATAATATTACTTTGTCTTTAGCCACTGGAATAAATTATTTTTCTGCATGAAGTATCTCTCTATGGTAAGGTCTTACTATCATTGGCCAGAACAACTTGGATAGATGGTTATAACAGAAAGGACATGAGATCTACAAACAAGGAAGAATATATAACATCAAGTTAGGCTCTGCTTATTAAATAATGAAGGAAGATTAATTTATAGTTCTATAATTCTAAATTATGGTCTCTTAAATGCCCATCAGAATATATGAGAAGTTGGGACAGTTTTACTGCCCTAGCAGATAAATAACCATACAGTCAAGTGTTCCTGATGGAAAGTGCAGGAGCAAATTGATGGATGGACATCTGCAGCACAGCAGCTGATTTTTCAAGTTAAACTCATTAAGACACTTTAATAGTGATTGGCAAGTTCCTTCAAACAGAATGGCAAATAGGTGAACAGGAGTCTGCTTAAGAAGCTGTCATGTCACTGATTAGGAGTGAAAGCCACGTCTAATCTATTTGCTGGTAAATCTGCTTGTTGAACAAACAAATTTAGCTATTTCACATAGAAAAAAAATGTGTTCCAATGAAGCCAGGTGTTACCTGGAACATTCTCACCCTAAGCATCCTGGGCACACCTGTGAGAGACAGTTGCAAAATGCTTGGAGTCTACAAGTAAAAAAATCTTACAGACTGTGCAGCCTAATGTTAAGAGCCAAGGAAAAGAGCTAAGAATCTTTGCATTTGTTTACACCTCTGTCCCCTCTCTTTTCTTGACATTTCATTGTTCAAGCTTGTCCCACTGTAAAAAACTGTTTCTATGCAACTGGAGCTAAAGGAAATACTGACTTTCTTGGGTACAGGAACAGAACATTAAGGATTTTAAAAGTCCTTGCTCCAAAATACTTATGTATACATAAGTAAATATAAAGCAAACCACAGTGAAAGATATTTTGCCGAGAATGTCGGTTCAGTACCATACTCAGTCTTCAGATGCTTGAAGAAATCATTTCAATGGCTTTATAAGGCATTTTTTTCTTATAAGCCATGTTTTAGTAATAGAAAATAGATAGCCTACTAACAAATATTTTGCTGCTTTTTTCCCATCAGAATAATAGTATTAAAAATAGCAAAATGCCTTCACATCAGTAACTCTTAGCACCTCCCTTGAGCAACTGTGTGCTATTCACATAGGCATATTTGCATGAGGCAAGAAAAATTTTATAGTGGAGACAGGGAAGATAGTATGAACCTGAAAAACTACTAGCAGGGAAAATATAAGTCATCTAGTTCTTAACAACTGTCAGACAATTTTGAAATAAGATGCCTCTGAAACAATTTTTTCATGACCCCAAAAGGTAGTTTACTTATGTGCTGGAGTGCAAATGGTTTGGATAGCTTTTTTATTCAACTATCCATATGTCCATGGATATTTCCCTATCCATATTCTAAGTGTAGTTAATTTTGGCCCACTGACAAATATTTTACGCTTACTTCCATCAGAATAATGAGTCAAATAGCTTTTCCCTCTCATGAAATGCCAATAGAATTTAAACATTTTACAAAATATGTATTTATAGGAGTGCAACATAGTGACTGTTTAAAAATATTTAACAATAACCTATAACAGAAACCCCTCTAACAGGTGTCTGCTGTGTCAGTGTAGGAGGGCATGGTTATTAGCAGATGGTAATAAGATAATCTTCCATTAGTTTCATAATTAAGATACCTTTTTGATGAACTACACAATTTGGAGAAAGAATTTCTGTCCTGTGAAAAGCAGTATGAGCTCTTTAATGAATGCAAGCAGCCTGGGTATTCATTGTATACTTCCTGTGAAAGCTCATACTGCACACAGACCCCTCACTCTTTGCTTCCCCACAAAAATCACACATTTCTGAGGCACAGGGTTTGCCCGGTTTTCTGCAATTCCGGTCAGATGTCATTTTACTTTGTCACTCAAGAACATAAACAATCTGGTGCAAGCCAGGCAGACGTTTTCCTCTTTTTTTTTTTTTTTTTTCTGACTTTTTCCTCTTTTTTTTTTTCCTGACGTTTTTTGTTCTGAAAAACAAGTATTGCAGAACTTCCCTGTTTCACAAAACTATACCAGTGAAAACCTATTCTATTTAATATGAAAAAATGCTCTTTTGTACAGTAGCTCCTAATAATATATACTAAAAAGAAATAAGCTGTTGCCTATAAGTTAGCCATTATGAGGAAGGTGGTGGAATATTTAGCAGAATATTTTTCTTTCTAGAAAATGCAATTTTCTTCAACAAATATCTGACAAAAACCTGCAATTTTCTTCAACAAATATCTGACAAATTTTGAGGCATCAAAATTATGTGAAACATTTTGTGCCTTTCTGCTTGAATCTGTATATTCTATCCTCATGTTCATATTTTTTTTTTTAATAAAAGAATGATTTGGGAAGGATTTTACTTTAACAGTCCAAAGCTAGAAATATATATGACCACATTTCATAAAAAGCATGAATATTTCAAGCAGTGTTCTCTAGTTGTCCTTAGTAAGCTTGCACAGGATGCAGAAGAAGAGTTTTTATAATTTTATTCATATAAGAGAAAAGAAAAGATACAGTGGCATTTTAAATATTAGGTAAACATTAGAAAAAATTAGATAGACACATCATGCAATGGGTAAGAAATTGGCTCATGGTTTGGGTGCAAAGGGTTGTAATAAATGGCTTTATATCAGGCTGGTGACCAGTCACCAGTGGGATTCTTCAGGGCTCTTTTCTGGGGCCAGTTTTCCTCAACTTCCTCATAGGAAGTTGAACAAAGACCAGTGGCAGATTCTGCACCGGTGGTGGGACAGCCCAGGATGTAGGGACGGACTAGGGAATACAATGCTGAGGAGTGACGAAGGTGACTTGGCTTGTTCAGCCTGAAGAAGAGAAGTCTGAAGGGAAATATTGTGGTCTACAACTTCCTCACAAGGAGAAGCACAGTGCAAGGTACCAATCCCTTCACTCTCTTGACCAGTGGCAGGACTCGAGGACAGGGCATGAAACTGAGTCAGGGGAGGTTTAGGTTGGATATCAGGAAAAAGTTCATCACCCAGATGGTAGCTGAGCACTGGAACATGCTCCACAGGGAAGTGGTCACAGCACCAAACCTGACAGAATTCAAGAAAAGTTTGAACAACTCTCTCAGGTACGTGGTGTGACTCTTGGGACTGCTCTGTGCAAGGACAGGAGTTGGATTTTGATGATCCTTGTGGGTCTTTCCAACTCAGGATGCTCTATGACTAGTTGCAGCTTAAGTTAGCCATTTATTAATAACTGTAATTTGTTCTTGTATTAACTTCATACCCAGTTTTTTACAGATTATGTATCAGCCCCAATATTATACTCCCCTCTGGAAGAGAAAGCTGAAAATATCATGCAAGAAGAAATAGATTATATGTCCTATCACTGCATTGAAATCAGTAAGGGACTAAAACCTGATTTTTCAATACTAAGCAAACACTACAGATAAGGCATCAGTTTGAATAACAGGCTGATAGTTTTTATTTCAGAATGAAATATCATCCTGGCAACACTCACAGCCAGCTATCCATTGCTTCTTCCTTTGGATTGGGAGCTTTTTCAGTGAATTCAGGAATGAGTCTGATCCTTTGCCCATCAGACCTGAATAGCCCTCATAAAAAATTTCTAATAACAGAACCCAGCATCACTGGTGAGTTAATGAACTGTTAAGTGCTTGGTGGATTATGTTGATTTTAAGACTGGTCCAGAGCAGTAAAATCACTTCCTAGAAAAAAAAAATTATAATTACAATAATAATTACAAAAACAATAATAATATCCACTTTTACAGAGTTTTAATCTGTAGAAATCTGGATAATTTCTGGCCCTTCATATAGTTTTATTATGTAGAAATCAAGTACTTTATAGCAAAAAAATAATGTTTTGAACACTGTTATTTTGTCTTCTCTAATAGGCATGCAATGCACCAGCTGAAACAGACTTTTTGGTTAAAGGCAACACTGCTGAATTCAGGTTGTAATATTTAATCCATAAATAATATAAATAAATAATTCCACTGCTGTGGAATAGGGAGACATCAGAAAACATAAAACATGGGTAACTTAAAACCCAGCATGGGTAACTTAAAACCCAGTCGACCAAGCAGAATTTTCACTCAGAATGTGATTGCTAAGTGAGTCTGGTTAAGCATCAGGAAATTTTATTCTTTTCTTACATTCAGTCTGTTTTGCTCAGTTGATTTTCTGCTGAAGAAAAAACAAGCACTGTGAAGTCACAGCAAGAAAGAATGGCTTTGCATTTTTGCCAAATCCAGGATTTTCAAGACAGCTCACGAGGATGTTTAATTTTACTTCAAGGTCAAAAATAGTAAAAATTATGGAAAACAAATTGCACATCTTCTTACAACTTGGAGCTGTGTGAGAATACTCTTACTTTGCTGATCTACATCAGCTGCATTTCATGACTTTTAAATATCTCCAAAAAGCACCAAAATGTCGTTGCACTTTATCTAGACCTTAGATAGCCAAATTGAATCTTCTTCCTCTCTTTCTTCTGTCTTCTTTTCTATCTTCATTAACCACCATGTAAAAGAATCAATTCAACCATAATCCTAATCAATAAAGAAATAATGAATTTTTAGACATGTATGTTCCTTACAAACCTCTGATCATAAATGGGAACTGGAATTCCTGCCCTAGGAAACCTTATGTTACCACTAAGTAAATAGTGACCACATGCTTTAAAATCTGGTATGGATTACAGAGTTTAGCCATTCACAATCATATGAGCACTTGCCAAATATTCTGAGAAAATTTGAAAACACACTGTCCTGGGTGATATCTAGAAACATACAACCTTTGCAGAAAATGTATTGTGTGACCTGTAAAGAAAAACTTGCACCACGTATGGTTAACATGGAATTCTCAGATTTTTTCCTTAGAGGAGTAATAAGAAAGACAGGTTTCTCTTTGTCTCATTTTTGTCAGCTTCAGTGCTGGTAAATCACAGAGTTTTAGTAGATATTGCCATGGAAACCTACAACTAGTACTGTACAACTTACCTTTGTTAACATATTACAAGGTCCTTGTTCTGTTCAGGGAGTCTAAGGGATAAAAAAGAAATATCTCTAGATCAGTCTGAATAGGAAATCATGTTCAGACTTGGTTTTAAGTCAGCCTGATTCTGTTTTTCTGGATACACACCCAAAATGTATTTTTTGGTTTTGAGCCATATCCATTTCTACGGTCTTAATTTAACCCTAACATTTTATCTGCACATCTTTCAACATGTTTCAAGAAGGAAATGTGTTGTTGAATGTGGATTATGTCTAATTTGTTATCATTTGCTACATCAAAATATCTTCTTGGCTTCATCATCACCATTAGTTGCTGTCCACAGCCGTAAGGATTTGCAGCCCTGGAGGGATCAGATGGAATTTAAATGCAGTATTCTACACCCTCATTTCTATGAAATAATATGCACACAGTAGTGACACACAAATAGAAAACTTGCTGCATCTACAAATGTTCATGCTTCAGTCTGCAAAAACTTTATTGAGCACAGTATGAAAACTCAATTCATACTGGAATTTACACTGCCTAATGTCACCCAAGTGGCATCCACTTATTTTTTCGTAACACCCTAAGAGAGTGGGGCTAGTGTCCTTCCCCTTCCACCAGCCCTTTGGTAGGAAGGCAGGGATCTGTTGGTGAGTCTCAGCATGGAGGCCACTGGCATGGCAACAGCTGTAACCCTTTTACCTTTCCCAAAGCAGTTCTGTCACTCTGATGAAAACTAATGAATATTGAAATTTGACTGTTTGATAGATTTTGCTTCACAGCAGCCTCATTCAAATTAATTATTTGCAATCTGTTTTTATTTTCCACTGATTTTTCCTGGGCTCTGGGTTCCTGATCTCACAAAAGAAAACGCCATCATGCTAAGAAAAAGCACTATAGGGAACATTTGCCTTATATTTTGTTACTAAGGAATATGGTGGTATAATACACAAAAGAAGATCCCAAAATCCAAACACAAGCCTCTCTCAACCTTACCTTCCTTCAGAGTTTGACTTAACTAGATCACATTAACAAAATTCTATTCCTAAATCTTTGCAGGTCACTAACTCCCAGCTATGGAAGGGAGAGAAAATCCAATACTGCCATCACTTCTGCCTAAGAAATGGTTAGCAGAGTGCCTTTAACACTGAGCTGTCAAAAAATATCCAAAAGAGGTTCATGTCATCTTTTCTTATAAACAGAAGCTTCTGCATAGTAGGGGAAATAAAGTTTAATTGCAGAGAAATAGCATCACTTTAGCTTCTATCCTGATTTCAGTTAAGGTTGAGTTACAGTAGCTGTTACAGTGCTGTGTTTTAGATTGGGAAGCAGAATGGGGTTTACACACTGATGATATAGTTTTTGCTAAGTCATGTTTTTCCTAAGTCATAGACTTTCATTCCTCGCCTCATGCTCTGCCGGTGAGAAGGTCTGTAAAAGAGACTGTGAGGGAGCACAGCTGGGACAGGTGACCCAAACTGACCAGAGGGATATTCCACACCACAGAATGTCATGGCCAGTATTTAAGCTGGGGAGGGTTACCCAGAAGAGCAGTTGATCTGGTTAGAGAAACGAAAACCAACTTTTTTAGACACACTAAAAAAATAATGTGATATCAATTAAGCCCCACTAAAAAACTGATTCTATGGGATGTGTAGTGCTTCAAGAGAGCAAGAGCATTGTTTAAATATAATGTAAGTGATCTGTCTGACATGTGCAAGGTCTGAGCTATCTGCAATGTGGAGAATTTGTCTTTTACATTGTTATAAAGCTCTCCCTGATTGCTCCCCTACCAGGTTGCCATTGGTTCAGCTTTATGCAACTCATTCCTTACCAATTTATTGATCACAGCAGCAGCAAGATCCTTCTCAGGCTCTTTGATTGAAAGCTGATGCCTGTTAATAAAACCCCATATAAAATGAAAGAAGACCTCAAAATGCATTTAAAGTCTGTGCATTTATTCTGAAATTCTTGATACTTTATGTAGATTTCTCTGTCTACTTAGGAGCTCTAAAATGTTACAAAATAACTTCCTTTTTTAGGTGGTAACTGATTGCTGCATGTCAAAATGTGCAACACAGCTATTGGCAAATTTGGTCCTGAGATTCTTCCCAACACATTTCTCTCCCATATTCTATTACCTCTAAAAGTTTAAACATTGTTTATTTCCAACATAAAATTATTGTAGGAAATTGCTTTCTGCTGAATTCTTGACTCATGACTTCATATACCACTCCATGTCTTTTTTCTTTGATTTATATTTTTGGACACAATTTATATTAAAATGCACATCTGTTAAATACTTCCATACACTTTCACAAAGGTGTAGTACAACACCAGAAGTGAGGCTGCTTACTCTTGATGATTCTAAAAATGAACAGAAAATTTCAGCCACAGTGATCCGTTTTTAGCGCTTTCTCACCATGATTTGTGTTACTTGTGTAGGGCTACCAAAGACAAATCATCAGATAGACAGGCACCTGCCACTGAACCTGCTACTGCAGTCATCCAAGCAGATGGGTCCATCCATCTGGGACAGGCTGCTGCTGAGCTGTCTGCAGGCTCCGTCCCACCACTTTTGCACCTGGGTCAGTCTGTTGCACCTCCATCCCCCACATCAGTACTCTGGTCACACCCTTGCAACTGCTGTAAGAGGAAGAAAACAGAGGGTATGTTGTAACAGTGGCTCAGAGGAACTTGCAGGCTGACTTAAATGCCCAGGAGAGATACCTGTGAGTGTTCAGGCCAAAAATCTATGTGCCAAAGTGACATAGACTCTAATTTCCCAAGGTGATAACTTTGGCTCCAATTGCACTTCCAAGTGCTGCTCATTCTCTTCCTTAGCCCAGCAGCCCATTGAGCCACTAAGTTACCCTGACACAGCTGCTGAGGTACCTGCACTATATCAGGTCCGTAAAACCAGTTGTAAAATAATCCTCTGGGACAGCATCATAAGGATCCTTAGGATGTAGCTCCTGAAAGGCTCCCAAAAGCCTGCATGTAATGATTCCAGACAAGGCACCACTGTTCAGGGCCCTGTACCTGGAAGGTACTATCAGGAAGAACTAATCAAGAAACAAGAGCTCCTTCTAAAATTTCTAAGCCAGATTAGAGAGAATTTAGCTATGAAATTGGTCCAGGAAAATAGTCCCCTGGTTGCCTCACCTTAGGTTCCTGTAAAGAACAAGCTTACTGCAATTGAAAGAAACTCTTTGCAGCAACACTGAACCTAGGAATGGGGGAGAGGAGGAGGGGGTTATAATTTGTTTTAAATTATATTCAAGCTAAATGTTCAAATTGTATTTTTTTAATAATCTTATCATAAAACTTACATAAACAATTTGAACTATGACATAGGGAACAATGGCTGATGTGTTATGTATATAATGCACATCAGACTTCAGCAACTGCTTAATTCTAATTTCCTTTCTCACACCTGTACCTTGTTTTTTGATTTTTACAAACAGTAATATTTGTAATTTTTACTGATTTTGCAAGCTTTATATTTTCTGATTACATAAGTTGTAGTTAATAAAGTGATAGTCAGAAGCTCTTGAGTAATCTGCCCAAGGCATTTAGCAATAATTTGCTTGTTCTGTGACCTAATAACCATTTTACCTTCAGGGTACAATAAAACAGAAGTGCTAATTCAGTAGTGGTAAAGAAAGACTAATTATACTGAGGACACATCCTCTTCTGAGCTTAGTCACTTGTGACCTATTGTGAAGCTACCAGAGAAGAGCCAGGCACTCTCCTGTGCTGAATTATTCATGGGCTTATCTGCTTCAAACGGCTGATGGAAGCATTGTTCATATGGTTCTACTCATCAGCTGGCTACACTCAGCTCAGCACAATTTAAGAAGTATTCAAGTCATGAACATCCGTATAGGGAAACATAGATTCATATTCTATGGGATCTTCATCTGATGTTGAAAAAAGTCAATCTATTTCTGTATGAGACACAATGTGTGAGAAAACAGTGAGAGGGAAAATCTCATGAGCAAATGTGTCAATGGGTTATCATCATAGGCTGCACTAAGATGAAATTACCTGTTCAGCTAGAAAGGGAGCCCAAAATCTCCCCTAACTTCATCACTTATTGGTGTGTAAAAGTCCCTTTATTTCATGAGCCATTTATTGTCATCATCGCAGAAATCCAAAATGTCTTCTGCAAATTGGATTTATGTATTAAATAAAAGTAAAATGTATGAGCATTTCAAGCAGAAAGCCTAAGCTGTGTCAGCAGCAAAACAGGATTCCTTCACATACTGTTACATCCAGTGCACAGCAGGTCTTACTTGAGACACCAGAAGGAAATGCAGTCTCTGTGTACATTCAGTTCTTGACTCAAAAGCTGACCCAGATAAGTATGGTACAATTTTGCTTTATATTAAGGGAAGTGAGTGCCCATAAAAATAATTTCAGATGGTACCAAACAATCATAACATAACACACTTAAATGCTATTTGTCTTGGATAAAGCTAAAAGCAAGAATGATGAGGAATGCTCTGTTTCATGGCACCCAGACTCAATTATGCAACTTTATTCCCTGTGAAAATTGAAGCGTAAGAAATCTTTATTCCCCTAGGTATAATAAATCATTGTATAGGGCTTTCTGTGTAAAACCAACTAAGGTATTTAAGACCTTGACCATGCACAGTGATTTAAATCTAGCGAGTTGCTTCACATTTTTATGCACACTTTAATTGAACAGGATGAAAAGTACCAGGCATACGCAGGCCCTACATTCTAAACCTGTTAACACATTGCACGCAAGCAGTTTACTGATGCTGCCATCTTGGGCATCACACTCTTTTCTTACCAGAAGCAGCCTGAAGTGAGAGCCAGGCAGGAGGGATGGTCTGTTCCTCTCAAACCTCACATGCTGCCTAGAACTGCTACAATGAAGAAGCCATAATTTTAACATATGCACAAACCCTTTTTTAAAATATGCTATCTCAGGGAGATAAAACTACAGAGTCAGTCTGAATAGAGCTCCAAATTGAATGGAAAACCAGCAAAGTTTACTCTACTAGAACTGTTTTCTAGCTCAGATAAATTGAATTGGAAATGTGGAGGCAGAGGAGGAGGACCTAGCCCCAATGGCTTCATATGTCTGTACATATATATGTAAAATATTTATATCACAGTACTAGATTTACAACACATTGAGCTGATATGTTCTAAAACAACCCTTATGTTTAAAAATGAGCTAAATTCTTTAGCAGATTAAATCATACAAATGCAGCTGTCTGAATGTCACCCTGCCTATACGTTCCAAATATAAGCATTTGTATTTGTTATTGCTCAAGGGAAAAAAAAAAAAAAAAAGGAAAGCTCCAGAAATAAGGGACTTTTCTTGGGCGTTGATGTGGCTAAATATGCACCAATCCAGCAAGTCAATACATACCAGTTGTACTTCTCTCTCTGACCAAACTCACTTGCACTTCACTGTGAAAACCTTAAAACTCTTTCTCATTTATCTGTTCGTTTAGTTTCAAATTTGTCCTATTAACAGAGTCTCTATTAGCCTCATAATGATACAAGGCACTCACTAAGAAAAACAGCAGAGGGTTTCTCTATGAAATTTCAGAGCAATGGAAAGAGTAGTATATATTGCATAAAAGAGCTGCTTTCAAATGGTGAGAGAGGAGAGCAGGTGCTTCCGTATGCACACAACTCTCATGAACAAAGGTGTTTATAGGGAGAGCAATAAAGGAGCTTACAACAGAGACTAAAGCAAGCAATGGAGACCCCATTGCTCATCTGGTTTTGTCCACTCTCAAGGTGGGCTAATGCTACTCCATTTAGATACAGTCATGTCAGAGTAACAAGTCAGGGTTACATCTCTGTATTTTGATGGCACTCTCTTCCAAATAAACATCACAAACTTTAATACTATTGCATTGTATCACATAAAAGCTGAGGCTCTGCCACTATCACAAAGGTAGGGCTAGGAAATAATAGGGGTCAAAACAGAAATCCAGAGATACATTGGAGATGGAGATACATCCATTGTTCGTGGCTCAATGAGGGAATAAATATCCCCTGCTTTTGAAGCATCCATATTGTATTTTGCCAGGCGCACATTTACCTGAGACTATAGGTTACACAGAGGTTGCTCTTCTTTCTTTAAAGAGCAACACAGCAGGTGATCACATGCTGCATGATGCTGCCTCAGCTCTGTAGTTCCCCCACTTAAATCAGAACTCTGTGTGTAGGAAGAAAACATGATGGACAAAAGCCCAAGTGAAGGTAAAATCTGTCCTAGTTCAACATCTTTTAGTGCAAAATGTATTGAATATCTAGTTCACATCAATATTCGCCCCATTATGAAAACCAAAATGAAGATTCTGCAGGAAAATATCTATATACAGGAATAATAATAAAGATTCAGATCAAAAATTCTTGTGTATGGAAACAGACCCATGAGATCTACCTTGCAATCCAAAGGGTTCTATGATTAGAAATCTTCTGTAGTCTTATTTGATCGGCTTATGAATTTACACTCCCTCCATATTTTCCCTTAGATAAATGCTCTGCAGCTGGAAGCTTATCTATCCATCTGTTTCTGTACATACAGAATTAACTTTATGGCCAGAAAGTGCCAAGCCCTGCACATTTAGTGCAAAGGTAATGGAAGGCACACTAATGCTTCCATTGCCCACACTGGATATTTGACTACCACTGCCAAAACTCTTCTGACATTTGTCTCACTGTCTCCCACATGCTTACAATTGTGACATTCCTCTTCCAGCACTGACCCTCTCTTTAGCTGTCAAGGGTACATTCAGCATGGTGTTGGTACCTCAGCTGGCTCTTTTTGTCACTGTGTTGTAGCACTTTATAGCTGGCCACTTCAGTGTATTGGGACAATAGTCAATCATGTCTCTAGACTGCAGATGTTTCAGTACCTACTCTACTCCCTTATTTCTTCATCCTAATGGTTGCATTGGCATTTTGGAATAGGTTTCTATATGGTCTCTGTGTCCAGAAAATGGATCTTTTTTGAGTACACTGAAGAGGCTTCCCAGCCTTTCTCTGTGCATTTCCCTGCAAGGAAATAAGGGCCTGTGGGTGAGGTGGAGGGGACCCATGGTCCCTCCTAGCAGAGAGGTGCAGTGCACACTAGGGACCAGATCAGGCCATGCCACAGCGAGCATCACAGTGTAGGTAACATCTTCCTGTACCATCAAAGGGCATACTCAGCTCACTGTATTCCTCAGTCCCCCCTGGTGCATGTGCCTCCTGTGGGACCCTTACAGAGCATTTCTCCATGATTTTCCTGTCTCTTTTCTGTCACAGTCCTCTCACTACATATTCAGTCCGGCAAATGCAAAACATAAGTGAGCTTTGAGGACAAAGCGTTACTCTGATCATCTTTTCAGCTTCACTTCTGTGAAGAATTGAACAGCTGTATTTTTTTTTTTTTTTGCTTTGTTAGATTATATTTTTCCAAATATAGGAAATTTTTCATGAATGAAAACTTGTGAAAAGCTGCAGATGCATAAAAATTTGTTGTTCTTGACAATACATAGAAAATAGAAACCACATCGAATAACTCAGCTGACCAGTTCTAAGGAGATTGTTAGCTCTCTGTGGTGATTACTGTAAGGAATGGTTGTTATGAGCAACCAAAGCAGTTCACCAACTGAGTTGTGTCCATCAAGACAATGCCTCCTCCAAAAAAACAGCTGAAAGAAAAGCCCCAAAAGCCAATCAGTGAAGAAAAAATATTTATCTGCAATAATATATATATATATATATATATATATATATATCACATGTACATTTCCTTCCCAGCAGGAAGCTGGCTGATTTTCCCTGACTGGGACATTCTGCCAGCCAAAGCCTGTTCAAAACATAGCAAATGGACTTCATTCTTTGAGCCTTGACTTGCTGATTTGAGCTGCAGCTAAGAAGGAATTTATAAAAATGCAAATAAACAAGCATTAGTAATATTATTATTACAATTATTGCTACTATTATTGTTGGTGTTGCTGTTATAATCACCATCATTATCATTATTGTCACTATTAACAGCAATATCATTGCTATTAAACAAGCTGCTCTCTCTTTCTATCTCCATAGTTTTTAAGAGCTACACGCATGGATTAGGACTACACTGTACCAGCCTTAGCCAGTCAAGCAAAGTGCCCGGGGATAACCTCCTTAGTTTATGGTCCTTTTTACACCTGTGCGCAGCTCTGCAGGAAAGGGATGTAGGGGGGATGTCTGGCTTTCACACTTGGTTCCCTGAAGAAACAATAATTTTGTATTTGACCTAAAAATCAAAGGGACGGTAAATACTAGTGAATGGATCGAGAATGATTTTCACATGAAAATCTCACTGTAAATACTTCCCAGTGATGAACAGACCAGTATTTTAAAATGTCTGCTCTGACATGTCTTAATAAATTACAAATTGGCTGAACTATCCAGAGCTGCCACTACCAACCTGTGCACTTACAGCAGAAAATGTTTTATTGCCAAACAAATGCTTATGTGGTTGTATTTATGCAAGAGACCACAGCACCTTGTGAGAAGTAAATCACCCATGTCTATACCAGTCCCTTCTCCATCTTCCCTGAAAAGAAATCTTATCAGGGCACCAGGTGCTGTGTCAGCTGTGCCAAACTAAGAAGTGTTTGGGGTTACCCAACACCTAAGTCAAGCAGAATGACTCATATTTTATGAGAAAACTGTGATGATGAAGCCTTTTCCAAGAGGTCCTTCATCTTATGCCATCAGCTGTAGTCTAGGCCCAAGCATAAGTCTTTCCCTGTGGTCTGAGGTTTCACTGTAAAACAAGGGCTGTCACTCACATACCTCCTGGCAGATGATATTTTCACTGCAAGTGATTGCCTGTCAAACTGCTGAATTTACAAAGCTATCTGTGAAACCTCCTCCAATTTCCTTGTGATTTCAGTGATGTTTCCTGTTGCAAAAGCCATGTTCTTAAAATGTAAGCTTTTTTGCCCATTTCCTGAATTTGCCTTATCTATTCTGCCCAATTTTACACTAAAGGATGTGAACAAGTGAAGTACTTGGCACATGACACACTGTGATGCAGACCTATGGTTAGTAATACACTAAAGGGTAAACTTCAAACTTAGGCATACATGTGGATAGTTTCGGAAGAAAAGCTTACTAACTCCTGTAAATTGTGAATCTGTGTCTTAGAAATATAAACTGATATGGTAGTTCAGGGAGGAAAGGATCTCTGGAGCTCTCTAGTCCAACCAACTGCTCAGAGCAGGGTTGGGCTCAGTCAAGTCTTGAAAAGCTCAACAATTTTTCTCATATTACATATTCATATGCAATTCTACTGCTAGTACGTGAGGTTGCATATTGACAGCATGTGGCAAAGATCTACAGCCAAAGAAATTGAGAGTATCAATCAACAGAGATAGAACATTATTCTTCTCATTCTGAATCCTGTCACAACATGGGACAGTAAATATAATGAGCACAGCCAGAAACACAGAGCATATTCTTGTTATCAAGAGCAGGAAAATAAAAAGGAATTGGGAAAATTATAACCTCAATGAATGAGTAGCTTAGATCACTTAGAGAATCATCATCAAAGATATTAACAAAAGCAGGTTTAATACAAATCTAAGAAACTGTGACAAAGTCTGATGGCCAGGCTCACTCTATTGCTACAACATGGACGAAACATACAAAGGAAAAATATTACAGTCAATTTTGAACAGTTTACACAGAGACTATAGATACTAAAGGGTAAGGATGCAAAGAGTAAGTGTAAGGAAGAACCTCCCATCAAGGTACAAGGCTCAGAGTTGGCCCCTTGCTTTCCAAACTCCTGTTCAAGATTATGTGTGGTTAGGTCCAATCCTAGTCTCAGACTTGGACAATGGCATACATTTAAAGGATTTAGCAGCATTTTATAATTTACTTTAAGCTTTTAAAAAATTATTCAATAGAATTTACTGCAGTTACAAAAGGGACTTAACAATAGTTCAAGACAGCAACATACACAGTATATGTTCTACAGGGTGCCTAAACTGATTTACACACAAACACACAAAGGTACAAAGATGTCCCTATGTAAATGTACTAAGGCATTCTGGTTAAAAGTTCCCCTCAAGTTCAGAGAAGTACTCATGTTGAATGCCTTTGAATTTCTCAATATTCAAGAGTTGAGCCTCAAGGAGCGGGGTATCAGCCCAGGTCCCATCATCAGCTTTTGGGTAGTTCTGAATATTGCAAAATTGAGCATTTGCAAACTCTTAGAGGTATCCTACTCAGAGAGAGATGCTGGCATGGCCTGGTGTGGTCCAGGAGAACTCAAGGGACCTAACTTAGGACCACTGTTAATAGGATCACAAGATGATTTGCTTTAGTCACCTGTCAACATCCATCCTGGCCATAAGTCAAGATAGTAACTACTGTAGATTTTTTTAAAAGTCCAGTAACAGTGGTATCATTCCTCTTTTTCTATGATTCAGGCAAGTAATGTTCTAAGGCTTTCTGTGGGTGACTAGGTTTCTCTTCTACCCCTCCTTAGCTGAGCAACCAAAGTTCCTCATATGGACAGTGCTGCCCCCACCCAGGTAATGTAAGTTTTTCTGATAAGCTTAAGGAAAACTTCAGGAACCATCACTTCATGACCCCGTGATGTCCCTGAGTCTCACTGGTCTCTAATACATCATCATCCTGACACTTTGCTACTTCATGTTTTAAGCCATAACAAATGCTTATGGTGTTCATAGCCTTAATGGACTATGGAAATGCATTACTACTGATAAACCCTGGGGCAAAGACAGATTTCATCATAATACCAAAACTATAACATCAAGAAAAATCTGAGAGAAAGCACAGAGGGAAACAGGTATCTTCTATCTTAGTATCCTGGCCTGCCTTTATTTTCAAGTCACACAAGTTACGAGGTGTGTACTTGACTCCACCTTATAGAATATGTACTAGCAACAAAATAATTTCTTTATTAAATTATGAGAATTTATGTTTCTGTACAGAATGCTTCAATGTAAACCACCAGCTCAGATACTTTGTAACCAGGACACATAACATACTTCTCTTTCATCTTTACAATAACTTTAAGGCTCTTCCCTAAAGCTCTTAATAAAGTAGAACAGGCTCATATGGCTAATTTCTTTAGCATTTGTCAGTGGATATTTATTTATGGGAGGCAGCTGTCACACTCAAAGCATACTAGGCATTTCCTCCACAAGAGAGAAACAGCCAGTGTGTACAGAAAAACCTGCCTTTCTCTTTCATTTGTGTTCAGACCCTTAGGCAAGTAGTCCACCTGATATGCATCTTACATAACAACTGGGCACCAGTGGGTGTTTAGTTAGCAACTAGTGATAAGGTACAGAGGTGAAATCACCTACTTTGCTCAAGAAATTCTACCTATGAAAAGACAGTTAATTTCATTCTTTACAGTGGTCCCACTGGACATTTTTATTTTCAACTTTAATTTTTATTATGTCTTTCATCCCAAAAGATCTTCAAAGACACACCCAGCTGCATAAATAGCTTCATCTTGGTATGAGGTTCTGCAACTCTTAAATGACATGTACGAGTTACATGACTGCTCAAGGCACCAAGTGGTATTTTGTAATAATTACTACTAGAATTTGATCAAGCAGTTATATTTTTCTTCAAAAGTTTAGACATTCTCTTTCTGGCATCTTCAAAAGGAGCTTTTACCTGTTGCCTGAGTAGCAGAGTAACCCATCAAACTCCTTCTGACTTTAACATGTTTGGTACAGATCCTAGAAGGACAGCAAACATGGATGTGAGTCGTCTTACTAATGTATATTTCTTTAACCCAGTTAAACAGCTGATGGGACAAAAACGAATCGTGTTCAGTTTTTCTGAAACCATACAGGCTTCCCTTGTAGGGGAGTTCAGGTTCTGTGTGGATCTCAATTCAGGGAGCCCAATGACTCTCCAGCCAGGTGGATCAGACAGTGCAGAGTGCCTAAGGGACAGCTACTAGGTACCTGTCAGCTACATCAACTGTGTCTCATATCCTATTATTTGTCTGGTTGACACCTATGTGTTCAAATTTACATTACTGCTTGTGATGTAGCATCTTGTCCTCGTAACACAGTACCCAAGCATTTTACCCATTAAGAAGACTAAGTAATATCTTCTAACTGCAGGTACATATGTACTTTATGTTTTTGCTGAAACCATATAGATAAGATTGAGCTGTTTCTAAAAATCACAGATAGTCCTCCTGTGCATATTTATTTGAGTAAACACTGGATACCAGCACAGTGAGATATCAAAAAGGATATAGAAAGGATTTAAGGGTGTTGCTAAAACTTATTCCACATTGCATTTTTTAGACTTGAATTTTTATACTGATAGCATTTTCCACCATTATTTAAACATTATGATGAATATTCATTGTACACAAATCGAGTTGGCCATCATCTCCATTCAGTTTCTACCTTTCTAACATCAATATGTAGCATTTTGCTGATTCTGCAGACTGAGACCATTTATTTCTCTTTATTTTTGATAATCATGCAGGACTTACAGGCTTGTGCAGAAGCTAACACATAGATCATTAATAATACCGCTTTGCTTAAAAAGTTGAGTTTTTCTGGTTAGTAGCATGCAGGCAAGCAGCAGCCTTGAAGATTTAGGAATTAGTCTTAAACCAAAACATTTTATTTGTCAGATGAGCAGATTTAATTTGGAAATACAGAGAGGCAATACATCTAGACCTCCAGGACATTTTACCACATTTTTTCAGAAATGTATGGTGAAAGATAATATTTTCCAAGCATCTGATGTGTCATAATATTTCTCATTTTACTGACATAAACAAATGGCAAATATTTTACTGTTTAGAAAAGTATTAGACCTGAGCATTCCTAGCAACTTTTTCTTCATTCAATTTAAGCAGATTTCCTACACTCAAAATATCATTCACAGGTTCTGAGTTGCAATTCCCAAAACAATAAGAAAAACTGAGCCAGAAATACCAAATGTTACGCTGTGAACTCACAGGTCACTGGTTTGCACTCAAGGGACTCAAAAGTCTAATTTTTTTATTCTGTTAGGGAGTATGAGGAAAAGGAGTCAGTCTGCAACAGGGCCAGAAGACTTTGCAATACAGTCCCCAAAACATGGATGATTGTGTTAGGAAGATAATTATTCTCTTAAAGGTTATAGTAATTACATCTCTGATGTTGTTTGAACACAGATTAATTCACTCTGCTAAGATCTATGAGAAGAGAGACCTCCCTGGAGTTCATTAAGAGCTGTCAGAAGAATTTTAATAGCAAAAAAGGTTATGCAGAAACATTTCTTCCTACAGAATAAATAAAATAATGATAAGTTACTAGAAATTTCCATGCTCGTGTAGAAGGATAACAGTTGTCTGACCCATGAGAGTCACTTTGGTGAGTGTAAGTGCAAAAAAGATACAAGTTTTTCTAAGCAGGTTTTACTGGATTCATGGAAAGCCAAAAATAGCAGTCTCAAACAGCCTAATAAAAAAGATGGACATATTAAAAAAGAAGAAAGAGTATTTTCATGAGCACCACAACCCAAAAGCACACACTTGAGGAATTAAAATTATAATCCATATTAGGCAGTCCCATCTTGAAACTGACTATAATCCATAATTACCAGTTGTCTCAGTATTTCAGTAAATCAGGATAAATATTTCACCACAGATACACCTGTCTCTAGGAATGAAATCTATAACACTTGCCCATGAAAAGTAAGAATTATTTTTTTAAACAGTATTCTTTTAAGTGACACAGTTAACCCCCAGTGTACTTTTTAAACCTTTTCACAGAGACAGAAAATACTGTAAGGAGAGAAAACTAGTCAGCAAGCCTTTTGTTTCTTAAATTGAATTAATGTTTTACTTTCTTAAATGAATCTAGGAAATCTCCTGAAAGAGAAACCAGACACTTTGACAGTACATTTTTAAAGACCTGAGCTATTTTATTTGAGGACCACTATGTACATGTGGAATAGCAAAAGGATTGCCAAAGCCTTGTACAGAACATTAGCTTGTCATGGGTGACATGAGAGAAATTTCATCTGTTGGTTTGTTTAGCTAGTTGCTTTTTCCTTGTGCTTTTTCTCTAGGTGTCCTGCTAGAATAATGACCACAAAAAGCTATTCTTCTTCTGGACAAGGGAAGAATGACAGGTAGATATTTTCTATTATATGAAGAAAAAGGTTACCCTCTGCAGTGGTGAGTACCTTCCTTCTCACTTTTAAAAAAGAGTTGACTGGGATACAATTCCTCCCTGCACAAGATTGTATAAAAAGAAATCATTATTTCTAAAGTATTTCAAGTAGTTCTGCAGGTGTCCAAGAAACAAAAAAGATGCTCAATCTGTTAATACCTATATTCTAATTGGATACCTAATTTGCAACACTGGAGTTGCACAAAACATGTATAAACAAAACAGCAATTAACCTTTAGTTCTCGGCATTTTTTCTTCTACCCAACATGGGTCAGTTACCATAGAGATTATACCTACAAGATCTGCAGATGTGAGTCAAAACCAGCTAGAGTCTTCATCTCAGCCACATCTCAGTATGGCACCAGGATAATTAAAAATCTGCTGAAAGAGAAATGAAAGTGCATCCGAAACACTAAGGAAAAAAAAAATTAAAATAAAAACTGCAGGGGGGAGAAAAGGACTTTGAAACACTGGCCAGAAAAAGTGTCCTTTCATCAAGACAAGATGTACTGGCCAGACTTCAGAGTCTTCTCTTGAAGTCAATGTACTGTGAACTTTCAGTGCCTCATGTGATTCAGAGCTCAGCACAGAGCAGGGCCTGGACTGTCCACCAGTTCAGCTCAAAATGTTTGGTTCCTTAGAGCTGAAACACACACCAAGGCCAAAAACTTAATCTATGCAGCAATTATTTTCAGCTGCCTATGTGTAGAGCTCTCTGTAATGGTCCAGGGAGTACACTGAAACAGTAAATTAACTGTTGTAGTCAGTGCCTTATGAAGAAAATATTAAAATTGGCAGGAATTAGCATGTTGTCCTGATGAGATTTTCTCAAGGGCTTTCCTGCAGTTTCCTGCAGTTTCCATAAAAGCTGGAAAAAAGAGAAAAAGCATGGTTTAAGGAATGAAAGAGAAAAGACACTTCAGGTTTTGATTATCCTCCTAATTTTATGTAGGATTGCATTTTGGTTACCCTTCCAAAATTACCTATATAAGCATTCATATGATACACTTGCCAGAGAAATTGTATAACACCTTCAAATAGAATAGCTTTTTGCACAGTTTCCTCTAGGCATCATCTGAGAGGCTTTGTTAAAAGTTCTTTCTGCAATGTATTCAAAAGGAAATTTGTCTGCACAGTGTTCACCATTATGGCATGGATATTTCACTGAGGTAAGAAACATGGGCTTCAGAAAGAGAGAAAAGTGCACAGAGTGCTTGGAAAACACACATGGTCTTTTCATCTGCATCAGAAAGGAAATGAAAAGTAGTGTCTTTGTCCCACAGGCTGGATCATGTAGTGCATTTCCACAATGGAATTATCATCATAAAGTTCATGCAGCATCATTCAGGTTAATGCATCACAAAAAGCTTTACAGACTGAAGAACATATAGAGAATTAAACAAATCATGCTAACAGAAGAAAATCAAAAACAGAGAGAGCCACATAGAGGAGCTGTATGAGTGCCTGCAGCAGTACTCTGTATGTACACAGTGTCTTCTAGCTGACAATTGCAACTTTCAATGATCTAGGACTCTGAGGCAGGGACACCTTATTTCTTTCTTTGATCTCAAAATAACTCAGTCAGAAATACAATCCACATTACCTGTTACAGCCAGTGCTTCAAACCAACATACTGCATTACCTTGAAGTTAAAGCAGAAGAGCTGAGGAAAAAAGACCTGAAGAGATAAAAGCATAGGGAAAGCAGGGGATTTTTACCTGAAATATGAGCAAAGTTATTGATTAGGTAGAAGTACAAAGCAGAATCTTGGAGAAAAAGCTTGATGTATTTTGCTTTCTTGGGGAGAAGATGAGATGAGAGTGCACCATAATCCCAGAACTCCAGAAATGTTAATTGGTGTCTAGAGAAGCAGAAGTCAGTGGGGTACCTCAGCAACAACATGGAACTCGGATGATTTGCTTTGAACAAGTAGTTGCAGCCACACAGAAAACAGAATGGAAAGAACTGGTTACTGGAGCCTAATGCATCCTTCCTGGCTCTTATTTCTGAGATTATGGCTATACAAATTATTATTAATTACTCTTTGTATGGTACTCTGGCCATGTAAATCACTGTTTCTTTGTAAGTCACATGCATTATTAATGGCATAATTCTCCTGAAACCAAACATCTTTATTCTGCTGGGCAAAGCATGTAGAAGTTAACAACCAAAACAGAGCAGCATTTCTGTAACAGAACAATGCCATTCTTCTCTTTGAAATGAGGCCAGGTAGTAATCCCAGATGAAGCTGAAGTACATGACATGGGAGGATGAATATCACTCACGCTACCATGTCTGTGTGCAAGAGAGACAGAAAGTGCCATTACCTCCACTTGTGCATGAAATCCTATTCAGAATGTTTCAGTGATATGGATAGGGAAAGGTAAACCTGCCACCTGGGATTGCTTAATGAACATTGCAATTAGCAGCAACAATTAACTAATTGTTAACCTGACAGGAGACAATGCAGAAGCAGCCAGTCTGCCTGCCCATATTGTCCTGAATGCTGTTTTTTTAAATCCAGGAGTCTTGCAGCATATCAGGACTTTTATTTGTGGTTGGAACATGATTGCTAGATGCATTTTTCCTAATGCATCTATCTTAAGTGGAGTACCACCACTGCCTTAAACAATTTTCAACAGAGTAATCAAAAATTAGCAGTTTACCAGCACTGACACTTCTGATCAAAGGCAGATTTTTTTTTTCTCCCTATCTCCTACTTTCCCCCAGGGGAAAAAGTTTCTAAAAATTAAAAAAATTAAAAATCCAAAAAGCCCTAAAGCAAACAAATAAATAAACAAATAAAACAACAACCTGAAGGACATTGAGATCCTACTGGTTAAAGTTTTAGATGAAGAAGAAATTTTAGAAAGACCAGACCACGCAGAGGTCCAGTATCCTAAAAGTGACTATGGCTTTTAAGAGCAACAAAATGGAAGACAGTTCTGGACCATAAAAACAGCTGGTATGAAATTATAGTCCTGCACTAGGTGCACAGAAGGAAGTGTTGATCCACAGGTCACCATGGAAAAGCCTGCGGTCTCTGACCCTACCATTAATTGCCAGATGGCACTGAGCCCCTATTGCTGCCCCATCATTGAGCCCAGCCTGCTGCTGGTTTCTGCTGCAGGATTTCCTAGGCCCTCTGATCTTTGATGCTTCTTAGACCAAGGTCCAAATTTTATAAATCAATTGTAAATGTAAATGTTTGTCAGCATTCTTGAAACAGATGGTTTTACTTTAACTACAGCTAACCACAAGCAAATTTCACAGTAGCTAGTGCCATAATATGTAGTAATCTGGACCTTTGCCATGAAGGAATTAAAGGAATCAGCACTTTATGAGAAAGTCATTTGGGCTTCCACCTTACTTGCTCCAGATTTTTAGCAAAACACAGATCTATTTCTGAAATAAGAAATTATAAACTGCTGGTTGAAATAAGTAGACACAGCAATGTTAGATGTTAGCAAGAATTAAATACTTTCCCATTTTTCTGCAGTTCCTAAGCATTTCTTCCTTAAATTTTACTCAGACACACACTAGTCAATCGATTAGCAGAGCTGTGCTCTCCCACAACTTGGCTTTTTAGTCCACAGCCACCCCCCACTGTTCTACTCATCTCTTCACAGCTGCCTCCCATGCTCCAGGCACCACATCCCTCTCAGAGTGCTGCCAGCTTTAGCAATCAGGACGTCTGGGTCCAAAAATGTTGTGTTTCTTTATAAGCCAGTAGACTTTCAGTGCTTCTGTGAGGTATTCCAGTGGGTTTGGAGTCCCTGTATTAATGTCACACACAGAAAAAAAAAATGCAACTTCTCTCTGAAAACACTCACAAGCAGAGCAGGAAGATGTATAACATTGAGAAGGAAAGAAAATTTAAAATTCAGTCTACGTAATGTTAATTACAGTCTCTTACCTAGATTATTTAGATTATTTCTGACTTTGTTAATACTATGTAATGGAATGGTCTAACGTTAAGTTTAAATTTGGCAGACATTCAGTGGTACAAAGGACTAAAATCACCGTCCCAGAATATTCAATGCATTCTGATATTCCAAATCTAGTTCTAATTATATGGCAGATATATTTGTACTCTGCAGAATTCAATGTAGCATACAAAACCTTAGGTGGCTAAAAAAAAAAACTACCTTAGGTACCAAAAATAACTTGGCTATGGCAACAGAGGTGTCAATTTTGTTAATTTACACTTTACCCAGGCAATCTTTGCTGCATTAGGATCACTCTTTCTGATGCAGCACTACAGAAAAAAAGGTGGTCTCAGGAAATCAGTTCAAAGAGAGCTAGAACAAAACACACGTGGAAGAGTCCTGACTAGGCAAGATTTTGCATCTAAACTGATGGACCCACAGACTATTGGTGGGAAATCATTCACTCTTATCCTCTACAGCAGCCACCACCTACACCCCAGCTCCCAGTCTCTGGGCATGTCTAACTTTTCAAAATCAGGCAATAATGGAATGTGGCCTATGCCATGGACCCTCTTGTTCTGATTCCTGATCCACCTCCTGCATCTATCTAAAACTATTCCCAGTTCTTCGTGCTACACCACAATCTGACCATCTTGGAGCCTTCTCTGAGGTTTGACTTCTGGTTCATTCAGCAGCAGACATTCCTGTTCTTACATTCTTATGAACACATATGATATTTTCACTGAATCATGACAACAAGCTGACACTAGATGATTCCTTTGGTGGCTCTTACATTGGAGATTTCTTCTGAAGGAAGGAAGATGGTGTGAATAGCCCATATCCTTCAGCAAGCACCTTAGCAGACTACTTTCTCTGACTGCTTCAAGCTCCACTATACCTGAACTGACAAACTGAGAGTCTGAGTCTTCAAGGATATCAAGAAAAGCTAGCACCTTCAACTGGCATCAAATTTTCTCAAAGTGTTATAAATAGATTGTTCTTAGGGGTAAGATGACATCAATGAGTTTTACAGAGGTTAGAATTCTCTTATCTACCCTTCAGTATCACTATATGTCCTATATTAGAAATTTCTATTAGGGAATGCACATCGTCATGTTATCTGATTTTACCCCACAATAACAATAAAACAAAAATCCGGACCACCAAACTGTGTGCCAAGAGCACATCACTACTTATCTTTTCTATTTTACTGTGTAAGCCTGAGATTCTTTCATTGCCTAAAGTACTTTTTACAGCTTATCCAGCTTCAAATGTGCTTTGAAATACAAACCTAGGGCTCTGCAATAATGACACTTTCACATCTTCTGATCACTTTTGGGAAGTCAAAACTGAAAAACACATTTGAATGGCAACTTTGGGCCATGTGCCCATGCAGTGTGGAACTCTTAGCTGAGGCTTCAGGATGTTGAAAGGCACAACAAAGACAGAGAAGCTGTTCCATTTTGTAATATATACTTGGAAGACAAGAAAGTTGGAAATGGCATAACACAGTTATTCGAGGATAAACTGTTATATAAGAAAGAGGCTTTAGGAAGGAGAAGCAGCAAAATTTAATGCAAATTGCTAAGAAGGAATAGAAATTTTTTGAAGTTTTTCTTTGCATTCTGAGCATCTCAGATGAACAGATCACAAGGTATCATGGACAATGGAGATTTTTATTCTTCATTCCTACTCAGAAAAGGCAAGCAGACACATTTTATTTGGCCAGCTTTGCACAGCTATTGACAAAGGGAGAAGAAGACTCTAGCAAAGAATCCATAGCATGATGAGAGAGCTACAGACAGATTTTTCTGACTCCAGATATAATAGTGTACTCCATTTTTTCCAAAATTTCCATTTCCTGAAAATGTCAATTGCTTGCTGCAAAGCAGCAAAAATTAAACTTGAAATGATTGAGATGTTTCAGAGAACTTTTTTAAGGGTTCATACAATTAAAGTCAGATTCTTCTGAAAGTATTTCAAGATGAACTTCCATTCATGGCTTGAATGCAAAGCAATAAGAGTTTGCATTTTTAAGTGGAAAAATGAATGGCATCCTTTGTAACTAACCTCCTCATTAAGTGTTCCTCCTTCTTCCTTTGGGCTTGCCAATTCACTAGTTTATGCTAAGTTAAGCTTACAGTGCAGCACAGTTGAACAATCTGTATTTTCATCATCTTCCATTGGAACTTTCAAGGTCAATCTACTAATCAGTTCATTTTTCTCAGAGATCCACAAGGGTTGATTACCCCAAGGGCATCACTAATTAATATTCAGGTTTGAAACAGAAGACAGTTAAGTTTGATGCTAATTAAAGCTGGAGAGTTTCATCCCCAGAAGCCCACAATGAAATCAGTTTTAGTGTTAGAATGTGTTTTGCACCACCTATTTTTTCACTTTTACTATTTCAGAAATTCCTTCTGAAATCAAAGGTGCCAGACCTCTCTTCTGCCCAGTTTAATGGTCTGAGACATATTTGTTTAGCTTTAAAAATCTCTGCTGTTATTTCAGAGGTCATCAGACACCTTACACATCTTCATGCAATCTGGAGGGATATTTGTGAACATCCAGAAATTTCTGCACTTTAAATCATTTGCAAAACAGAGAGTCTGCTTCATCGTGCAGCCTTGCCCTTCACAGGAGATCTTAGTGAGCATGAAGGTGTTTGGAGGAAGATAGAACTTTTCCTTGACCTCCCCCAAGCAAAATTGGTTATGGCATCCCTGATACACATCCAAAGTTCATTGAAGACCTCTTCTACATCCTGTCCAATCGGTGGGAAGACTACCACCTATTTAAAGAGACTTCAGCTCACATTTTACAAAGACATGAGAAAATGAAGCTTTATGTGTTGCTAATGCATATTCATATTTTTAGACATCTTTACCTTATGGAGTTCCTGCCATTTCTCATTTACGCCCAGATACACAGAATAATTAGTCTCGATACACTTCAGGAACTATCAATAGACTATTAACTTGTCATTTTCAGATTTATACACAGGACACTGCATCACCCTCAGTGTCACTGGAGTTTGATGTCCTGCTATTTTCTTTTCTTGATGGGGCCAGGGTCTCTGAGGGACAAAGGATTGGAAGTAATGTGCTGCACCCATTAAAGTTAATTGCATGCAAACATTAGAAGCCAGACACCCATTCCAATCATGAAATATGGATAAGGATTTGCTGAAAGCCATTTATATTAAATTACTTTTATGATAATATTTAACTTTTTGGTATTAAATATTTAGTGCCCTTCTGCTTCCCCAACATGATGCACCTTAAAAAACCCATATTTTTGACAGAACTGCAGAAAATTGAACAGGCTGACTATTACCTTCAATGCTCAACTTTGAACCAGAAATGGACAAATAAATCAGAGCTATGAGCACCTGCATGATGCAGCACTGGACTAGGTGCCAACAAATTGTGACCAAATGCAGAACATGACATTTCAGAGACAGATCCAGACTCACTTTCAAGTTACAGCCAAGAAGAAGCCAAGACAAATCTTGGTGCCACAACAGCAGCACCATTTATCTCAACTGGGAGCTCTTACCATAATAGAGAAAGGATTGCCCCCTGCCCTGCCCTTCACAGAAAAAACCTTTCTCTCATTGTTTTTTCCCTTTGTGTTCCACAGTAATTCAGATGGAAAAAAAACAAAACATCAAAGGCAATTGTGCATTTTGGCTCCACTTCGCTTTCTGATTTAGGTAAACTTGATATTGACTTCAGCTTCCTGGGTAGATAACGTGGGAATTCTCTGTGTACCAGCTGTTTCTGCTCCTAATGATCAAAACCAATAGTTCAGATTATGTTTCAAAAAACAGCAAAAGAGATGCTTCAGCTGCTTATAAGGGAAAGACTAGAGTGGGATCAGCAGTTATGGCCTTGAAATACTGGCCTCTGAACAGCCTGGAGTAACAATATGATACACAGAGAAGCACCCAGCTGCTGGTTGTGATCAAAATCTCAAGTGAAAGACCGTGCAAATAAAACCCATCTTATCGCTGGCAGTATCAAAGATTATAGAAGGCACATTCACTACTCTACACAGAGGTGCTCAGTCCTGGGGATGAAGAGAAATTAACCACAGGAATATTAACTGTCCAGGGAAGTGGATGGTACTTGCCCTCTTGCTAAAGAAGTGTATTTGCTTAGATGGCTGAAAAGTTGGCCAAAGCAATTTAATCATGCCTGTGGCAAATATTCCATGTGATGCATAAGCATCTATGTATAATGCACATTTGATTTCACCTAAATGCAAAAATACTGTATATGACTGAGATTAGTTCCTCTCCCATTCACTCACACTGAAATGGGATGTCAGGTTTCTTCCTCTTCTCTCCAAAGATAAAGAAAAGCTGGATATAAGTCTAAAGAGCAGTGCAGTACATTTTTGGAAGTATCCATCATGTTTCTTCATTTGCTCAAGTTCTTCAAAGAGTGTTTAGACTATGCATTCAGTCATTGTCAGTGATAATCAGAGGAGCAGCTCTGTTTCTTTTCTCTGCATTCAGCCAAAGCTCATGGATGAAAAACAGGTGCTTGAAGTTGAATTCAAGCAAGTTAGGCCAACTGGCAGAGTGCACAGCCCATAGAGCTGGCAGTTCTGGTGCAGGCACCCAAGGCTACTGACATAAAAGCCCATTTGGTCAATGCTGTACATGAATTGGGTTCCTGAGTTTTCAATGGCAAGCTCTCACAATGCTTTGTAGGAAAATCCAGCTAGTGAAGAAAGATACAGCACATTAGTTCAGCTACAGGGGTTATGGCAAATGCACCTACCAGTCTTCAGCTCTGTACGTGAGCTTCCCAGAGGATGTGAAATTAAGTTCTTAGTCTTGGTCTCTATCCTCAACATGTTCAATGGCTTGAGGCCAAAATAAGCTAGAAGCTAGGCACCCAGAAAATGAGAAACACACACATGCTGTGTTTAAAAAAAAAGCTTTAAATGACTTGTCAACTTCCTAATAGAAATCTCCTATAAAGATTTTTTTTTTTCACAATTGATAAAGAAATGGAGAAGCAAGCATAACATCTATGTCAGTAATATGTCAGGCAGCTGCCAACTCACAAGAATTTGCTTTTCTTCCTGACAGTCCTTGTCTTATTGGCTGCACATTGTTTAACATCTCCAACACACAACAAAGGCATCTCACATGAAATGATTTCATGTCCTGTGTAAGCCTGACTCAGTCCACAAGCAGAGCCCATGCTGTGCTGTGAATGAGGCTCCATACGGAAAGGTACCGCTGCTGCATCATCAAAGCACACACTGTGAGACATAAAACGACAGCTAAGACTTCAAGGGCAAGTTTGGTCACATCTACATTCCTTGTGCAGGTTAAGACCCCATTATCCAAGCTGTCCTACTTATATTGCCCAGATGGGGCAATGACCCAGAGTGAAAAGGTGAGCAAACACAACACTGTGCAAATCCACTAGTTTGGGCCTGAGTGCTACCTAGGCCCCTGAGCTAGTATAAAAACATAACCTTTATTAATGCAACGTTTACTGATTTTTGGTTAGGGGAATTCAGTCTTAATGTCACTCCTGTTTTGTGTGAAGCTTTTCTCAAAAGATTCTACCCAAGAGTGTGAGCTGAAAAGCAAATTCTCACTGATCTCTATGGAGGCGAGGCCCGATCTCCTGTGAGAATGATGATCCCTCAAGCATGTCAATCTGCTCCATAGGGCCTAGACCCAATCCATAAAATCATTACTCTCTTGTCCTGCTTGAAGAGGTGCCTCTTCAAGCACAGGATAATGTTGATAAAACCTTGTTTGACTGAAATCTAGCTTGGAGGGTACACACGCTGAATGCTGCTGCTGGATAGGGTCAGGATTCCTGTTCCTCCTGTCCTCCATTCCCTAGGTTTTCCTTTGTACCATCTCTGTGGTGTACCATTGCACTCATAGAGCAGTGAGCAGAAAATGGCCAGGCGTCTTAGGAGTCTACAAATTTTTATCACAGAAATAGCAGGTAATAATTATGCCTCTGCATGTCCTGGGGCAACTGAGTCCAGGAGATTTATTCATAGAGGAAAAAAGGTAGTACATTTCCTGGCCATGTACAGAGTTTTGTGTTGCACTGACAGCACATTAAAAATAATAAGAGGTTGTCTGTTCAAAATTGGAATTTATTATAAGCATCTTCTTTCCATCCAGTAGTGTGGGCCTGGATGTTGATCTTTCAGCCTGCTGCAGGTAAGAAATAGCAATCCTCATGCCCTTGGCCTCATCCTTAGAACCATCATGTAATGGTCTGCTCTTCTGTCCAGGCTCTGCCAGATCCTAGCAGCTTCTTAACTCTGCTACTGCATATTATTTTCTCACTGGGTGATTGCAAGGGTGCTGTAATTCCCCAGTCCTAGGCTGCTAGTGTCCAAGGTCAGGCTGAGAGCAAATGATCAGCTGTAGGCTCAGCATGTGCAAAAGCACAACCTGGGCTTCTCAGGTAGCAAGTAACTTTGGCTGTGAGTGTCTCATCTTGGCAGAAGGAATGCCAGTCATTGGAAGCTGGTGACATTTTGCCTGCCACTATCTACAGATGCTCACTTGTTCTGAGTACATCTTGCACTTGTCTCACGCTTTGTAGCAATCAACCCTTTTCTTGGATTTAGGTGAAATGGTCTGAAAAGGGACAACGGTTCATGGTGTGGGAGCAGCATTTTAAGAAGTAGTTTTGATGTCTGCCCAAACAGCCATTAAAGACAACAGAAGTGCCAATTCAGAGCTGGCAGAGTATTTCAAGTGCTTTGAGTGCACAAAACTGTGATGGAAGTGACAATCAGATGATGCCCCAATCATCTTTTCTCATTGGAAAAAACTTAAATGCACAATCATTTTCAAGAAGATAAAACTAGTCTAAGGAAAAAAAAAGGTTTTGTTTGAGGGCTTGAGTGGTGTACTGAACAAGTCAAAGTATATTTTAAAGCAATTGTTCCTAGCCAGTGCTTGTATTAGAAATTTCCAGGGGAAAATGAAGCGTATCAGGAAGGTGGAAAGCATTAAAAGCACAGACATGACTTTAAGCTCTGTCAAGAAAGTAAAGCAAACCTCTAAAGAGTTTCATGCCTGTCATAATTCCAACCTTTCATGAAAACTAACCCCTAAATAATTTTGGTTACCCCCAGTCTCCAGAAATGGATGAGAAAGAAAGAATTTTAATTCTCAAAATAAAATTATGCTTTCTTATCAGCCTACAAAGATTTCAGACCCAAATGTTTTTATACTATCACTTTAGTGTTTCTAAAACACCTCATCATTTGACTTGATTATCCTGAAAGACTATTTCTTCAGACAGCCTCATCAAACAAGGGCCTTCTAAAACTATTTGTATTCTTCTGTTGACTGGCAAGGTATTCCTGAAACTGCTGCCATCTCCACTGAGCTTGTCCAGTTGTCACTGAGGGGCCCTGTCCAGCGAATGGCAAAGGAATAGATGTCCCCCACATTCTTTGTCTACATTGCTACAGGCACAGCTGTGGATGGAGCACACAGCAGGGATAGGCAGGCTCTCATTTGATTTAACATAGCATTTTTATGGGCAGAAAAATATTCTCATGTAAAAATGCCTTTGGCAGAACCTCACCCTGCAATGCCAGTCCTCTTTTCCATCCCCTCACATCTCAAACAGCTGTGGTGCTTGCTCTAGTGTTACCCTAATGCCAAAAATGTTTGTTCATATCAGAGAGATTTTAGGGATACAAGCAAGTGCGCATGTGTTCATGTAATGATTTTGAAATATCTTCCCACTGTCTGTGGAAAGAGACCCAGAAGAAAAGATCCAGAATGTCTGCAACAACAGGTGAATTACTCAACTTCAAGGAAAAACTAAGTCCCAGAAATTCTCTTCTTCAACACTCCACAGACCTGTCCTTCCCATCCTGTGTCACCAAAATATGCCTAAAGGATCACACTGACATTTTGCAGGATACTAGGTGCTCATTTTACAGATTTAATAAATTAAAAGGCAGATCAAATGGACTGTGGGTCTGCTAATGTCACACGTGAATTGCTGCAAATGTACATGATATATCTGTGCTGTTCTGTGATCACTGTTTTCCTACAATACGGGCCAAGAACTCAAGTTAAATGGCCAACCATGGCAGTAGTGAAATAAGAGGTTGTCAAAATCAGTAGAGATTGAGCTGAGCTAAATAAAATACATTTTATGACTTCAAACAATAGCACAGGTTAGAAAAAAAAAGGTCTGCATTTATTCAACAAAGGACTTGTAGTTATATTATTGCTAGTGGGTTTGGAGAAAATAAGCAGTGCAGAACTGCCTGAGTCTCTGGTTGTCCACTGTTGAACTGGGTTCTTAGTCATATAAGTCAAGGTGAAGTATGAATGACCTTGATTCAAGGAAGCACTTAATCACATTCCTAATTTTGGTTTTGTAACTAGTCACATTGGAATCAATTGTACAGATCCAATACTTAAAGGTACACATAGGTCTCAGTATTTTCCTGCCTAAATCTTTCAATGAGGAGCTAATATTTATAAACAGGAGACAAGATGAATAAAGGCATAAAGTGATTCAGACCAGGCAAAAATGGAGACCAATAAGTGCAATTGCAAAATGTTTCTAATTATGGGAGGAATGCAGAGGCACTAAAGTAATGCAACTCAAAACTCTAGATAGAAACATTAGATATTGTACATGAACTGCAATACTGACTAACAATGCAGCCAAAGGACAGCTTTCCCCAAAAGCTTGGACACAATATTGCCACTGAGGAAATTAATTTAATTTGATTAATAAGAGTATGAAAGTCCCCTTGCAAACATGATTACTCACATCTACACAAATGCAATTATTTTGTGTTTAACTGACAGGGGAAATTTGTGTGTGAAACTAGCAAGGAGAAGAACTATTGCAAAACAAACAAATAACATGGGAAAGAGCTAACTGCACAGTCAATGCAGCAAAGATCCTGCGTTCTGTCTATGACTCAAGGAATGAAATAGAAAAGTTAAGAGCTCACACCGTGAGCTCCCAGCAGTGTGACTGTTTATGTGCAACAAAAGGACTAAATAAATACAAGGAAATGGGGAGAAAAAAGTTCCATCAGCAATTTTTAACCATACGTTTTTTAAAGAAATAACCTCTCATGGAGCTTTAGCTCCACTTACTGGCTGTAAATTAAAGTCCTCATATATACTCAAAGGACAGCTCCCAAATAATTTTTACTGCCTTCAGTCTGATCTCCTTTTTCTTCCATCTGAGCTCCCCTGACTGACCTTGGTGCAGCTTAAATCTGAGACACAGCAGTCAGAAGAAGTCAGTGAACTCTGCATTCATCACATTCCTGGTGCTCTGAACTCCCCTAGGCTGCCCAGCTCCTTCTGAGTGGGTCCACTCCTGGCAAGGCTAAAAGGGATACCAGGATCTGGAACATGGCAGAGGCATGGCAGAGTGAATGTAATTGTGATTCTTGAAGGAGAGATCATGTACATGCCTTCGTAGAGTCGCAAGATATGAGTACTTATCTGCGTGAAGCTGTGGCCCTGCCACCTGACTGCCAATGTCTTTTTAAGCCTACTACAAAGGGTGTCTGCTTCATATCACAGAGCCATAGAGACTGCTATGCTTATCTGGCTTGGCTCTTCCTCAGCATCACAACTGGATTTGCAGATTGAGTTTCTTTAATCCTCTTCAGTCTTATCACAGAGTGCCTGTGGAGCGTGTGAGCACAAACACTTAGGAAGAACATGAAATGCCAAACATAAGCTGCAGTGTCCAAATGTGGGTATGGAAACAGCTGGAATTCACTGAGTTACTCATGCACTAAGGCAAATGGCAAATGGTGAACTCTGTAGGAACAGGTACAACAGTACCTATAGATAGCTGATCAGAGAAGAGCAGGGCAGCCTGAACTTATACTAGCAATATTCAGGGGATCTCAGCAGTCACCCATTCAGGCATGGGGAAGCACACATGATCCATAGAGTTACAGAGGACCTCACTAGCAGAAGGAAGAAAAATTCCTTCCAAACTAGGGAGAAAAAGACATGCTGCGAGTGATCCATTTAAGGGCATTGCATTACCCTAATTAAATCCAAACAGCAAATGTCAAAAATTCCTTACAGAGACAGAAAGCAATAAAAGGTGGACTCAGAAAGCTATGAGACAACTGTCTGCCAAAAATACATTCACGTTACCCGTAATATCAGATCATCGTCAAGAAGGAAAACAATGTTCTCAGCCAATCCCCTGTTCTTCAGTACTGTAGATTTTGGAAATATGAATGGCTTCACAGCTGCCAATGTTCACAAACTTTCTGACCATCAACAGGGTGAAACAGACTGGGGGTTTCCCTACATATTTCTTAGCCATGGCCCAATTCTTCTGGGAAGAATCTCAGGGGCGTGAATTAGCCACCTGCTGCTGTTCTTGCTCACAATCATGTGCTTCACCCAAGTGCCTGTCACAATGGACAGATTGCAGTGGTATGTGCAGGCAGTGGGTAAGGCAGAAGCACAGGTGGTGGAAAACACTTTTTCTGTGATCACTCTGAGTCTGCAGGGAGTCAAAGCTCCCCCTTGACCTGCTCATTTGAGACATAAAACATTGCAGCACAACTATACTAGCAAAGCAGTCATCTTTAGGTCAGAGTTAACTGAACCCAACATGACCTTACTTCAGCTTATTTTTCTAGTATAGAAAAGCCCAAAGGCATAATGCAAAGTAACACACATTAAGAGGGACTACATTAGAAAGGTTACCTCTTCATTTAATCATACATTTCATTTATTGCTCAATTAACATACCTCATGCATTTTCATCCCTCTATTACAACTGCAGTATCTTTAGACCCAGATCTGTACAACTCAGCTCTCTGCAAGGCATTTACTGTTATCTACTGAGATAGTTAAATCATTTTCTTTAGTACAGGCTGTCAGCATCTATCCTTTCAAAGGAGATGATAATTTATGTGGTATTTTATGTATGCCAGGTATGTACCACAGGAAAAGCACTCTTTTTTGTCTCCTTAGCTCCCTACCTGCACTAGGGTTGAAGATCTGCCAGGCTGTGTGCAGGTTCAGGACCCGAGATGACAGCACAGATCCCCATCTCTACAGTCTCCTGCTCATCAGGGTCTTTGGTCTCTATACACCAGGTAGCACCTAACTTATCATGTCCATGAGTAAGAACTGCAATATAGCAGTTTAGAAATTCAGAAGGAATGATCAGGATCATCATAAGCAGACTGTGTCTCTAATAAATCAAATTTTCTCTGAGCACAGGGTGAAAGATTTTGTTCATTCCTACAACAGTTTTCCATCATGACTGTATTACACCATAAATCAGAGACACTCATGCAAAGAGCTCCCCAGGCACTTCAGTCCAGCCCAGATCCAGAGACAATTACCTACATCTTGTACAGTGCTTCTTGCTAAGCTGATCACACTGCTTTCAGGACAAAAACCAGTATCTCCAGGCAGAGTTACTGCCCTACCTATTAATGGGCATGCAGCGGGACCTACTTAGTGGGTATGCAGAGACCTCAGTCCCATGCTCCCGTGTCATGTAGGTGAGATTTCTGTTGCTCAGGATCTCCATGAAAAACATTTGTAAGGCAAGTGAGTCACAGCTTTTGTGCAAAGTGAACTCTGTAAACATAGACTGGCTTTAGTGCAGCTCACTTTTGCCTCTCCAGATGATACCCACCCAACACTTCACATTCTTTACTAGTTCATACACAGAACAACTGGTGTCTTCACTGTTTGTCACTGTAAGTGCCTGAATCTTAAAAGCAGTGCTGCAGAAAAGATGAACTGGTTTCAAAACACAAATACTGTGTGTCCATCCTTTTGGGAAACGACTTTCCATATCTACATATCTTCCATATCTGTCTTCTGTCATAACTAAGCGTCACCGAAAGGGTAATAATTACCTTAATATTAATTAATAATTGTAATAATTGACTTTATGCTTTTCAGAAGATCACTCACTTTATTATATTATACTTATTAAGAAACTTATCACTCTTACAGATAGCCATGATACAGGTGGATTTAATTGGTCCTTGAATCTAAACACTATCACCATTGGCTAATTAAGAAACCACCACTTGGTAAACAAATCTCCATAACACATTCCACATGTTCACAACAACAGGTGTAGCAAATGAAGATAAGAATTGTTTATCATTCTTTTCTCTGATCTCACAGCCTTTCCCGGGACAATGCCTGGGAAAGTTGTGCATTGTTCTCTGTGGCCAGAGGGTTGCTGCCACATCTTCCATATCTAAGAAACCACATATTAAGCAATGAATGTACACTGGTGTAAAGCTACTTTGTACAAGCAACTGCAATGTTCAGTTGATTCAGCTAATAAAGTTGAGATGTTCCTGGTTTTGTGAATGGGAGAGCAAGTTTAAGATCCCCTGCCTCCATACATGGAGCTCAGAGTCATGTCCTTTTCCAGTATGGGGCAGAGAGGATTTGTGCTGCTTCCTCCACAGGGAAAATCATTCATAACAAAAGCCAGGAGAAAAAAACAGAGTCAAAAGAACTCTTTTAATTGAAATACACTGCCATAAAGAACAAGAAGAAAAAACCTTGGAACTGGAGAGGAGTTTGCCCAGAAATGTTTATGCATTTAAGATAAAGACTGAAGAAGGAAATACAATAATCTACAATATTATCACAAACTGCTGAGTTATCTAAAATATACATTAAAACATTGTCCTGCCACACAAAATATATCATTAGTTTCCTGATCTTTAGACCAGCCAATTCCTTCAAGGGATATCTAATATTAAAGCATACCATACTAAATGCCTAAATTCAGCTAAAATGCCTCTGTACAAAATTTTAAAAATAAAAAAACCCAAACCAAAACCAACCCACAGAAAAAGCCCACCCAGGTCTTTTATTAATCATGAAAGCTGAACACTACAACTGAAATTTTTTATATTCCCATGTTTCTGAAATTGAATAATTACACAGAAAGAGAACAACTTCATCAAGAAATTGTCTGTCAGTTTTAAAGTAGAATGGGATTTTTTGTTTCGCTTTTTTCCTCTTCCTTCCCTATACTTCCATTCTGGTGTTTCAGATAAAGTCAACAGTCATGAAAGAGAACTAGACAGAGAACACTTAGGAGTAAATGGATACCCATATCCATTTATCACTAGGTGAAAATGAGTGGAACAGATTTAAGAATACATAGTTCACAACTTCTGTGTAATTATTTAGAGTGGGTTTCTTCTTGTTCGGAAATTGAACTCAAAGTCTCTTTATTGCTGAAGTCCTACAGAGAGTATCCAAATGGTGGTGCTGTATTAAAAGAGGCCTTGAGCTGACTAAGTGTACAGTTGTTCATTCCAAGTAGTGAATCTTGTCTAAAACCAAATGATCCATTCAATTTATGGCAAATGCAGATGAGATTGGTAAAGACTAGAGGATTAAAAATCAATTTAATACTTAATCATAGATTTGAAAATAATTTTTACTAGGTCCTAAGTTTGAAACGTTTGAAAGACAGTGGGGGCATAGGAGATAGACTGTCAAGGATGACAGTCCATTTCTACTTGCTGAGCATGGAATGGAAAATGCCAGTGTCAAAATAGTGACAGCAGTATTGGAATATCTCTTCAAGAACAGGTAAAGATCAAAAGATCATGGAAAAATACCTATATTTCATCTTTTGTCCAAAAGATGCATTCTCCTGCAGTGAAGGGGATAGATTTTTGATGCTACCTTCTTTCCAAGGGATTTATTGCCTGCTCCTCTACTCCAGCTTCATAGACAGCACTACTGCTTTCCCAGCACACCCACTTCTTCCATGAAACTAGATGCCTTATGCAAATACAAGGCAGGAAAAAAACCTTAGTATGAATTTGGGGTCACTGTGCCATGAAGACTGATCAAGACATAATGATTTGAAAGGATGCTGCATTTGTTTTTATTATTGCTAATGTAGAAAAGAAAGTGGGATGTAGAGAAAATAACCAAGAACAGGGAAAGAAATCTGGGCAAGCATCTTCACTAACTTCTGAAAAATTAATTGCCAGTATAAGGTGCTGTTTTATACTGGCCCATTTTAAGCTCTAGGTACCTGCAAATATCTCTTTGTTTAAGGAAGTTTAACTAACACAACATTTAGATGCCTAAGTCTATAAATCACAGGCACATAAAATAATCCCATAGCATGGATGCCAGATGGCCCATGTTATGAACTGACTGAAATTTGCAAACATGCTGTTTTCTTGGAGTTCTCCTCCCCAGCATGACATTAGGTGATATTCATTAAAACTGGTGATTCAGTTGAAGTAAAGGGAATAATGCAGAGGTGATTCAAAAGGAGGTTTCAAATAGCTCAGAAGCTGGCAGCAAGCATGAAGGGACTGTCCTCATATCCCACCTGACAACGCACTTTGCAGCAGTCTTGTCACAGCCACGCCGCAGCACCAGAAGTGCTGTCAACTACATGTGAAAGCTCTTTTCTTTCTCGCTTCTTAGTCATACTTAGGAGTTACTGCAGCTCTCCCTCCTCCAGGCTGAGATCTGACAACCAAAGTAGGGCTATTGAATGAATCTCACTTTTCTCTCTGCTTAAGTCTCAGCAAGTTCTTCTGCCATGACAATGGGACTTGAGTGGTACCTAAAGCTTGCGGTGGCTCTCTGCAAGAGAATAAATTTCACTCTTTGATACTGTATACTTTTGAAGTGGCTGATTTTTGCCATTCATTCAAGAAACCTATACAGAATTATTAACATTGGAAATACTCATGTTGATATAAATGACATGTGAATGTAAATGTGGGTATATAAAAGCACCAGAAAAAGAATGTCAGAGCAGGTTCCAAAGAACTGGTGAGCATTAATTGCCCCAGAATGCTGTATCTGTGATTTTATGCAAATAACCAAATAAAGGGAGAAAAAACTTAAACATAAAGTGAAGGTGGAGAACAGTGCTGGAGCCATAAAATACTCAGATAAGGAAAAAGTGAAATTCACGAATTTTATCTAAAACATATATGGGGACAAGAAAAATATAAGGCAACAGGTACAAATACCTTCAACTCTACATAGAGGCATGTGTATTTAACACATTCCTTATTTTTAACTACAATAAGCTACTACTGCAGAAAGATTCCAGAATGAGTCTGTATATCTTTCCTCTCTTTTTCATAATAAGTCATTTTCTTCATCCCTTTATTATTTGATCTCATTCTAGCTTACTGGCATCGTTTCTTTCTGGGATGTCAAACAGAAAGAGTAATATTTCCAGAGAGCCTTCTGTGCACACCCTCTTCAAAAACGATCCACTTGCATAGTTGCTTTTTGTTGCATGAGTCTTATAACAAGTACATAAGCAGTTTGCAGCACACAGAGCAGATTTTGTTTGCTGGTTGTAGCAGGACACTCTGCCCTGCAATGGGGTCAAATAACTCAGACAATACTTTATTTGCAAGGCTATCAGTGGTGGGCTGACTGGGGGTGTCATGCTGGGTTTGGTGTTGAATTCTACTAAAACCAATCTAATGCATCAACTCACAATAAACAAACAATTTATTGTTTATTGTATAGTGAAACAAAGATTTGGCAGATAAACTGCCAGGCTGACTTGGAGACAAACTGTCACCAAAACTGCAGGATAAACAAAATCCATATGACTGGCAGTCATATCACTTTACACCATGAAAGTCCAGTGCACTTTTATATGGTAGGTTCTTCCAACATACTCCTTCCTGGAGAGTGTGTATGAAGTTTTCTCCCTTAAAGTGAGGACAGCTTTTCAAAGATACTCCTCGAGGCTGAGGAAAGAGATCTGCACACAATCATTGGTATAACAAGGTGCATCAATCTCTGCTTAATAATTGTTTCTTTTTGATAGCATTAACATTATTGCTTTAATATAGTGCATTATACTATACTATACACTACAAGTAGTTCTAGCTTTTACACTGTGCAGTAATTAATTTGGATTAATATTTTGGTCTATAATTTGTCATAATACAGAATTCATTTTATATAAATATATATTATTTACCATCTTTAATCCTGCAGGACAAGGTTACTTAATCCATTGACACTCTGGGGCTAAGACTGGGTTCAGCTATCACCAGACTCCTTTCTGAGAAGGAGTTTACAATGCAGGGAGTCCTCTCTGCACCTCATGACTCAGCAACAGGGCTTCTCTAATAAACTTTGTCTGAAGCCCCCACTATCACCCATGACACAGGTCTGACGTTTCTTTCCTAAAACAGTGCCAAAAGAAGAGTTAATAGGTCCTCAAAGTTGCTTGAAGCATATTGTATGGCCTCTGGAGTGATGGGCATTTCTTCACTAGGAATATTTCAACACCTGAGACAGATCTAGGGCCACTAAACTCTTTGCAGCTTTGCTGGAACAGCAGTAGCAGGAGACTCTGTCTCCTGTTCTGGGAGCATTTGTGGATCCATCCCCAGCCCTGCCACAACTCATTGTGAGCTTTTAGGTGAGATGTTGACACTGTCATAGCATGGAGTAGACACCTGTCCTGAGAATTGACTCTGATAACCAGACTGCACTGCTTGCAATAACTTTGCAGAATAAAATGTGCCATGTACAGCTTCTACCTGAGGCAAGTTTGGAATAACTACTGTTGGTCCAAGAAGAGTGAGTCTTTCTTTCATCCACACAGCAGAACATAGGGCCCAAATTCAAGTTACAGCTGAGTGAAAGACAAAAAACTACACACAATAGATGGGTGATGCTGAGTAGCCAGCAGGGACAGTGTGTTATCATGCCTCTTGTGACACTAGTAGCAACAAACAAGTCATTCTTACTTCAGCCTCATCTTGCTGGAAGTGACACAAAGTTTAAAAATTTTTATATAGTTTAAGTCAGGGGTTCTGTCCACCTTTGCCCAGGGGTAAAGGAATGGAAGTTTCTTTTTAAAGGAGCATTTCACCACTCGAGGCCTGATGAGTTTAACATCTCCTCAGGCTGGAAGTAGCATAGAAGATACACAAAAGATAACAACCATTAACAAACATCCACTCCAAACATCAGCCCAGCATGGAGACACCTGCAAAATATAGACAAGAGAATGAAGAATGAGAACCTAATCAACATCATAGGTGAAGGAGTCAACAATTAATAGGAAACCAAGTACTAAGACCTGTGTAACTTGGGACCAATGAACATTGAACCAACTAATTTCTCTGGGTTTTTACTGAATAAGTATTTGAAAAAATCTAGTAAAGACCATGTGTGATGGAATTACTTTCTCTGCACAACCCAGGCAATGTGTAGATGAAGAGATTTCTATTGCACATTCTGGCCAAAACATCCTAGCCAGAATAAAATAATGTCTTAATTCTCTAACATTAAAAAATGTTGTTGGAGAGCTTTTGTTTTTCTGCAGTTTTGGTGACAATGTTGCCAACAGACAAAGCTGTCAGCAGCCAAGAATGTGGAGGCAGGAGAAGCTCTGTCCCCCACTTGGTGTGGCAAGTAGCTGAGCTGCAGGAGACAGTGAGAGAGCTGCTTAGCATCAGGAAGGCTGAGAAGGAACTGGATGGCTGGTTCCAAGCACAGTCTGCAGTGGACTCAGCCCACTGCCAAAAACTCCTTCACAGGCATACACAGAAGGGAGGGTAGCCAGTAATGCCCAAGAATGGAAGCTTGCAACAGAAAGGACCTGCAGGAGGAAAAGACTTCCCCTGAAGCCCAAGGTGCCTTTGCAGAATCATTTGATGGCTCTGCAGATGGATGAGGAAAAACCCACCACATCAGAAGAGACTGGAGCTGAGTAAGGCAGTGTGATCTTCTCCCCATGTAACAACCAGCACAACTAAGAAAATGCAATGGGTGGAAGAAGTAGGCCACTGTTCTCTGAGACCTATGTAGGCACCCATTTGCTGACCTGACACACTCTCTAGAAATGTGTGATGCAGAGGCTCCTGTCACTGTTGTCACAGGGAAACTACTGAGCCTTGTACAGTCCAGTCCACTGTTTTTGATTCTTGTGGGTGCCCGTGATACAGCCAGGAGCAGTCTGAGGTGTGTCAAGGATTACAGAGCTCTGAGAGTGATGGTAAGGGACTCTGGAGCACTGGCAGTTTTTTCATGAATCCTGCCAATCAAAGGTTTGAAAGGGTCAGTCAGGTCTGGAAATTCAACAAAGGGTTACAGGACTGATGCAACAGCCTACTGAAATGTTTGCCTACTGAGACCATGGGAATTTCTCTGGGAAACCTGGTCCACTGAGGGCACTGACGGGGTCCACCTGTCACAGAAAGGGAAGAGCATCTAGCCAAGATGATGAAGAGGGCTTTTAAAGAGTTAATGTGAGAATCTCAATTAATCTCTCTCCTACCAGCCTGGAGAGGATAGACAGGTCAGTGGTAGAGCACTTGAAGAGCAGCACTGGGCCATTTCACTATCTACTTCTACTGCATCGACTTTGAACACCATGGTGTTTTTTTCCTTTTTGTTCTGCCCCAGACTAAGCCAATACAGAGACAGGATGTTCCTGGAGAGCAGCAGGGGCCACAGAAGCAGATGGGGACAGGCCTGTTCCCCGCTAATCCTGGTACACTCTTCACAACTATATTTCCTGTGCTTTGCCTTGTGCTGTGAAAGTTCCTGCAGGCAAGGGAGAGAGGCTTGCTTGTAACATAAGCACAGTATGTGAGTTGTGACTTCTGTCTTTATTTCTAGTCCAGGTCTTTGAGTCATAGAATATATGTTGATTCCCAAGGCAAGAAGATATTCCTCAACTGCTTCAACAGTCACACTTTTAAAAAATTAATCTTCTCTTTCTCTTGCCAGCTCATAAAACAATTCTTTCTTTAGCTTATTGTATACTGTTCTTATTATTGTTCAAATCAAGCCAGCAGATTTACTGGCACCATAAACTAGAAGACTGACAGAGACACTCACACAGTGTATTCATTTCTTATGTCCTGCCACACCTGGGCTAGACTGACTACATCCTCCCAGAACTAAGGGCTATTTTCCTTGCTTTTGTCAGACCTTTTTCAATGCAAGGTTATACAGAGTTATACACACTACCCCAGTAAAATAACTTCCATTAAGAAAGTCCATACTGAGTACCATGGTATGCTTTCTGCAGGATTATCCAGCCAGTGCTGTTTCCACATTTCTGCAGATTTTTATTGACCATAACAGAATGGTAAATCTATCAGAACTTCTCTCATTTCTTATTAGGAACATGGTCATTGTGCAGCCTAAGCTCCCTCTTTTTTTGTAAACTTGAAGACAGCCCCTTCAACTTTATTCCAAGAAATGCAACAGAAGGGAGAACACCAGATGAATTGCCAAATGGAGAGGAATTCAACTATGCCAAGTGCTAACTGGAGTTTACTCACAGACACATACACACATATCACAAACTGTCTTGCTGCAATATTTTTCTACTAGAACTAAAAGCGGTGCAAAGTGCATTATTGTGCACCTACCTCTTCATGGATCACAAGTTTCCTATATACTCCAATGTGCCCAGCTGTTTCTGAAGCACCTTGGTACATCCCAGCCTGTCTGCTTTCGTCGGCAGTGCGAGTGTTAATGCATCAGACACAATAAAGCTTCATAAAAAATAGCATCCCACCAACTCAGATTTATTCCTTGGGAGGCAGATAATACTTTTCTTACTGTTTTGACTAAACTTCTCTGAGTTCTCTTGAAGTGCTACTGATTTTTTACATCACACCCCAGCACCAGCCATTCACATGTAGTGGACATCCCTGTGTCCTGCAAACAAAGAGCTTTTGCAGGTCTGTAAGTGTATTAGAAATAGCTAGGCTTTCAAAGCTGGCCTTGTTCGAATACAGAGTCCATCTTGTAATTGACTGTCAGCTTGATTTACAATGGCAGTTGTGATGTGCTTGGAGATTCCAATCCAAAAGGCTCTCTGAAATAAATGAGGACAAAAGTCAATCCAGTGAGGCAGCTCGATTAGTTAATATCATCAAAGAACAAGGAATGGTTTAGGCAACACAGCAAGCCAGAACAAAATGCACTCAAGACAGAAGCAGCCCAGACAAAGGCAGTTCATAAAACAAATCACAACTCCTGTAAAAATTATAGAAGCAGATAGAGGAATGAAGGTCAGCAAGGGGAAATTTAAAAAATCATTCTATTCAGAAGAAAAGCACAGAACAAGCAAGAATATTTAAGTTCTAAAGATTTTTACCCATCAGATGCTTTATATAATTTGTTGAAAAAAGCTTCATAAGAATCTAAATTATATGTTTTGGGCCTGAATTTGTGGCATTATGAACTTTCCAGTCACTTTGCTTCAGAAACTGACTGAAATAGAATATTAGAAGCTAAGAATCATGCTTGATTATTAATTTATTTTTTTTTTAAATCCTGAAACTCTGGTTAAACATTAGGAAGACAGGTAAAGGGTAAGAGAAGAAAATACTGATAGAGACCTCCATGTTCCTTGGTTGCTCTCTGGAATAACAGACCTTAGCTTCAATCCCTAGGCTCTGAACACCTTGGATTTTGAAGAAACTGCCTCTCCATTTTTATAGTGAATAGAGACACTCCAGACAAACTGAGGCTAATCAGAACTGAGGGGACTGAGGGGAAATCTATTTTTCACCTATGGCAAGAGCTTGTCAGCAGGTGGACAATGTTAACACCTTGTTTTCCAGCCACAATTTTACTAAGTTTCACTCCTGTGTTTAGGCTAAATTTATTTGTTTACGCTGACACATCTGAGATTTTCACTGAACTTGAATCAGAAATATATTGTTCAGATATAATAAACAGCAATGAAAAGCAAAGGAAAGCTGAGTTCAAAATGTATCACGTATTTTATACAGAAAGTTATATATTAAAATAGAGCAGTTTTTGAAGGAGACACAACAAATTAAAATATGATTTATGATCTTGATTCTTCATCTAGACCGAACTGAGTGATTTGGAAAAATTATTACTTTGCCACTGGGATCCTTCCATCTCTTACTTCTGATTTCTGTGCTTTGCTGTTAGCAAACAATTCGTTAGTCAGACAATTAGCCACATCAGCAAGCAGCTGCCTGGTAATGATACTTTATACATGCCAGTATTGAACCTGACATTGCAAACCACAAGCGTTGTGGTCTGTCCTTAGGTGTATCAATCCACTGGTTGGGCAGATTAACCCCTTTGTAATTGAAGAATGCTCAGACAGGCTTTTGTTTCAAAACCAAAAGTTTCTCCCAAGTGAACTAGAGATAAGTCTCCCGTTGTTAGCAATGTAACAAAGTCATCTCTGTCCTCTTACTGCAGAAGAACAAGGACTTTGAATGCTTGGTTGCAGTCAGCAAGAGGACCATATACCTATGGCCAACATCCAGACCAAGGTCCTACTCCTAGCGCTCCAATTTCTTTCTTCCCTTGTATAGCTAAGGCACTCTTCTTCACTCCTTGAGAAGGTTTAATTATTTCTGGATTTCAAACCATTTTTTTCTGTTGGGAAATTATATCCATACTGTTTTCAGTGACAATATTTACAGAAACTTTCTCCTTTCTTTCAGCTAAAAAGTAGTATATTTTTTAAAGAATATAATTCTGTTCCAATTTCTGTTGAAAAATAGTTTACCTTGGAAAAGCTGAGGAAAACATAAACCAAATATAAGTGAAAATATGTGTTTCAAATAAAACAACATACAAAAGGACAGATGGTGCTTTTCATCAACCTTAATTGTCCTTCCAATACTTCACATCTTCTTGATGATCTCACCATTGGAAAATCTCTTACCTTTCCATTCACATGCATCTCCTAAATTCAACTTGATACCTCTTTCCTGTTTCCCTACTACTGTCAGAGTGGCTTTCAATCCTGCACAAAGCAGTGTTCTGTCTTTAAGTCTCTTTTACAGTTTCTTCACATATAACATATAGCTTCCCTGCTACACAAAATCAGATCGATTAACCAGACACTTTCTTATGATTCCCTGGACTTAATATGGTGAATTTTGTCTCTGGATATTATCACTTCCCTGGAAAAGTACCTATGGGAGTTCACTAAAATTGCGCTTTTTTGCTCTTCTCTCAGAAGAGAATGTAGGACAACGATATTAATTAAAATAAAGATATATCCCAAAATCTCAAAAACATTGCCTACAAGTATTGTGCTCACAAAATTCCATCCATTCACATTCCCCAGAATGTGGATTTATATTTTGGGTGTCAGAGGGCTGGAGCCCTCTTGGGACTGTTGGTTTAAGACTCTGTCTGGAGAAAAAGAGGAAGTGCTGCAGCTGTATAATTCTCCTGAGATAAATCATTTAGCACATTTTCATATGTGGATGGCTTTATCAAAGTCATTTAATTAGGCCCAGAAATGTTGAAGTTCAAAATCTCACAGAGTTTAAAAATAAACCAAAAATTAATATGGGATTTGACAACAGCAGTTGTCAGGGCACTATTAGAGAAAGGGACAATGCAAAAGAAATTTTAATATGGCATTTTGGTATGATGGAGAATCAATGGAAATAAGGTATGAAGAAAAAGAATAGAAAAGAAGATATGGCTGAAACAAAAGATTCACAAAATATCGGAAGTCTTTGAAAACAAGCTGCAATGAGCATACACTAAATATCATATCATTGGTATGTTGTGATCAAGGAATTGACTTAAACAAGATTAAAACATAAAGAAGCAAGTGCTTCCTCCAAAGTAGCTGTTCATTGAAATGACACAAAAAATCAATAGAGAAAGGATAAAACACTGAATAGTTGGAGTTCCCTGGAAGACGATATGCAGCAAGTAAAAGTCTCTGGGAAAGCTTTCTTCACAGATTTCTGAAGAGTCACTGCTTTTCAACACATAACTCTGCTCCACGGGAAACTTCAGTCCTCAGGACTGTCAAACCCACAGTCTGGGTAGCAAATGCAGTTGCTTGGAAAGTAAGAAGTTTCACTCTGGTACCAAAAGAAGTGGCAGTTGTTTCTACTTTGTCCATGCTCTGTTCAAAGATGCAAAGACAATGTCTTAGACTGAGAAAAGCTCCTGTGAAACAGTGAAGTATTTCAAAGGATAATAATGGAATACAATGTAAGAAGGAAGGGACAACCAAAGCCAGCTTTCCTCAGAGTACTGGAAGCCTTTGAAATAAACTTGGAAAAGATATTCCAAGTTCACTAACAGTTGTATGCTGAGATCTGTATAGACAAAATCATCCTTTGAGTTCTACATCTTCTTTGGATCCATCTGTTTCTTGACTACTACTTCCAAATTCTACTTTGAGTCTGGGATTTTACATGCTGAAAGAAAGATGAAAAGAAAGGTACAAACTAATGCATACTCTCAGTAGAAAGTTCCTGTGAACATAAAGGAGGGAAGACTGAGGGCTGGAGATTTGCTCAGTGTTCAGGAACAAATCCAAAATTATGTCACTGGCATCAGAACTCCTATTCAGTTTTTGCTGCTGTAACTAAGAGCAGAATCCAACTTTATTTAGCTCTGGCCAAAATTCATTCATTATAAATGCGTGTGCCTATTTTGTGTGGTCTAGCAACTTCAGAGAGAGATTCTACCTGCATTATGGGATTCCTGTCCTTGAGATGGAAAACTAAAAATAATCTGAGGCTTCTGAAGCATCAACATCCATATGCTATCCTGCTACAAGAGTCATTGTTCTCCAGCTGAGGTCAAACTCCTTCTTTTCACTAATAAATGTGAGTCAGCATCCTGTTTTCTCACCTTCTGCTCAATCTTCCCTCTGTTAATCTGCATAAAGTACAGTAGAAAATCCAAAATGAGAGGGCAATGCTAGAAACACATTAACAAAGCAAAGTTCTGTGGAGGCTTTGAAAGTGAGCATCAGGAAACTGAGAAAGTAATAAATGTTACAATGTTCTGTCTCTAACATCAGAATAAACACGGCACAATGCACTGGATTCCTTGCTGCAGAGCCTAATCGTCTCAAATGCCTGTGAGAATTTGCAGTTGCACAGCAGCTAAATGTCCTGTAGCACAGCCCTTCCTTGGTCAGTGTGTGCATGCTGTTCTGCCATCCAATTGCCTACCAGGGGAGCATTCCGGTAATATTTGGGAGCTGCACACCTTGAGCATCCTTGGGATGAAGCTGTTGGAGAGAGCAGGGGAAAGACACTTGTATCTGCTACTCAGAAACAATATACCATGTGTGAGCTTGATTTCAGACCTATCATATAATTTTTCTTTCCTAGCTGCTGAAAACATTCTTATTCTTCTTACAAAATAGAGTTGAATTTATTCAGCTCTTGTGAAAATCCATTTACTCATGTTAGAGATACATTTGCCCCTCAGCACTCTAAAGAAAGCAGTCAGAGTATTCTGGAATGCAAAGAATCACTCCTGCTCCTAAAATCCATCCTGAGGCACAATGTATTCTCACCCACGCAATGAGCAAACTCTACTGGCTAGTACTGAGTAGGAAGCAGAACAATATCTCTGCAGGCTCTCCCTTTCACTTTGCTTTTTTCCAATCACCATCCCACCTGACTATGGGAGCTGCCTGTCAAGTACTACTCAGCCCCTAGCAGACATAGAATGGAAGAAGACAATCTCCTGGTTTTCTCCACATGCTTCTTCTTGCCCTGAACAGCAACAGACTCAATCCTACCACCAGGCTGTAAAACTGCAAAGGTTCTCTCAGCTGACAGAGTCTGTGGAAACATAACATCAATCTTAATGGCCTCCTATTGGCAGTGTCTGGGATCATCCCTGCTTGCCTGCAAGCGTTTATTGAGGTCAGTAAAACCACTCTGACATTTATGTGTTGTTTGCAAAAGGAAAGGTGTGGCTAAAGACTTACATTGGAGGTTGAGTCTTCATTTTATCAGGAGCTATTTGAAGAATGCCATTTGAAGAGTCAAACTAGATTTAGTGAGACAGTTCAGGAGGGATCAATGGAGCTTTATTTCATATAGTCCTAACTTGAGAGCCAGGATTCCTTTGCCTGAAATTGCTGTCAAGCTGCTTCTCAATAGAAATGTGGGGTTTATGCTGCTTGCCACCATCTTCTCTCCTTAAAATCCTTTATCTGACATATCAAAATTTCAGCCTTTGAGGATGCATTATTTGATTTTTACATAGCAACCTCTTTGATTCATCAGGATGCACAGGGAAGCCTGACAGTTACACAAAAGCCCAAAGTAAACTCAAAGTAAACGAAGTAAACTCAAAAGCCAGGTTTTTCTTTGACATATCAATAAAATCTACAAAATTTCCAGGGAGAAATCCCCATCTTTATTTACCTCCTAAGCAGCCCAGGCAATGTCAGCCTTTATCAAGTTGTCAATACCAAGAATAGCACTCTGTCATTTTGGGCCATCACTGCAGAGTAGTGCAATCAGGTCAGCAGACGAGAGCATCTGGTTTCATCACTCAGCCAGGCTGCTCTGCAGATCACTGAGGCCAAGCACTTTGCAGAGTAAGCCCCCTCCAGATTTTTTTGTTTATCCTTTTGAACACCTCAGAGTGGCTATGCCAGGCCAGCCCAGCCTCCTCACAGCACTGGGGAGGTTTAGTAGCTTTTCTTTGCCCAAAGCAAGGAAAAGGAGATGAACTGGGTCATCACAGATAAATAAAATTTTCTTCATCCTTCCTCCCCAAAGTCTCAGAGTGCAGAAACTGGGATCTAAGAGCTCTCCTCTGGCTCAATATCTCTGAAAATAACAGCTGGGTTTTTATCAAGGAGCTGTAAAAGTCCTTTAACTAACATGAGGCTTAAAATATTAACTCATTGCTGAGACCAGACTGTGATTCTCCTGATTCAGCAGTACTCACTCAATGTGTCTGAAAATGTTGATAAATTTAATCACTAAGAGCCTGTGTGGATGACAGATGGAGATAGACAAAGTGGTGATGACAGGGGTGGAGGGTTGAGCACTTCCTTTCCCTATTTGTTGCTTAGTCAAATAAATGGCAGCCAAATAACACTCTGCAAACTTCCCCATCTCTGCAAGTTAAGGGCAGCTACAGAATGTAACAACGGTATGTAACTCAAGGCTCAGCTGGTATTTTTCATGTGGAATGAGGAACGAAAATAATTGGAAAGCTTGATGGTTGCATGATGCCTATTTCTTATTTCTCTCATTGCACCTGAGAGTTAATTGTGAAATTTTGCACTTAAAAAACATGGATATGTGTTATATTAAAAAAAGAAAAAAAAAAAAAAAAAATTACCTGACGATAGAACTTTTGAATAAATAGAAAGCAATTAACCTTTAGTACTCATCTGTAGGAGTATTTCAAGTAGTCCTTTTATCTAGCTATTATTCTTGGCCACTTTTTCTAATAATTTTATTTTTGTACCAGAACAAGAACCTTGGAATCGAAAGCCCCCTAAACAAAGAATAACTGTAGCAAATGAAGCAGCAACACGATCTCTCTATGTTTCATTAATATTGCCAGCCTCTTTCTCTTGTAGCCAAAGAAGAAGCAAAGCAGCCTACATCTTTTTTTGGGCTATAAATATCTTCATCCAGGTCTTTTGGTGTGGAAAATGCCAAGTTTGCTCCTAGGTTACCATTTCTTAAAGCACTGGTTTTAATCCATGGTCCAGCTTTGCTGGTCTGTTGTCTATATCCTCTTTTTTCTCTGTGTCCAAAGCACTTGCTGTAGGGGTCCAAAATAGCTCCATATGCTTTTTCCTATTCTTCTTTGTTGTTACATTCTTCCAGCTTCTCCCTCTGTATCTACACATATACTATTATTGACCCTGTCATCTTCTACATTTCATTCACTGTGAACACATCCATCATACAGTTATGGCAACTGTGTCTCTTCGTAACCAACAGCTGCATCTCACCCCAGCAATGTCTGCATTTTGCAATCTGTGTCTATGAAAATTCAGTAGTAATGGACTATAGTAAAAAATTCTGTGGCTGCCCATAGTGGGCTTCATTTTCTGTCCTTCAACTGATTTTCTGCTCCTGAAGAAATTATTTTCTTTGCCAAATTGGAAGCTAAAACTTTGCTGGTTTTTACAGTGTTTTTTTGCTTAGCTCAGAAATGGCGTGTTGTTATTGTCCAGACGGGAGCCCCAGGTGGGATCCAGGCCTGAGACATCAGCTGTTTAAACAAGTGGAACGGCTGTCATTAATCTCTGCTTCTGGAGCTCGTAAGAGGAAAATGGAGCAAGCAGGGAATTGGTTCTCAATAAAAGAAGCGTCCTTCAGCCTTGCACAGTTTCATGTCCAGCCACCAGTCAATATATATTGTTCCCATAGATCACAGTAGCAGCAGGTGAGAAATTGCTTGGACTAGAGGCTTGTGTAGAGTGGACATGTGAGGATTTCCCATGCACACTACAGACAAATCAATCTTCTAGAATAAGACTTGAAAGAAGGATCAAAAAAAGGCAAGAAATGATACCAAGGATGTTTGGAAACAGATCCTTTGTGGGGAATATTTAAGACAGGAAAAAAGCCTGGTTCTTGTCAAAAGGGTTTTCTTGTACTTCAAAAATCAATACAAACATGTTAGAGGTATGTCTTTGCAAAAATACTGAGAGCTGAGAGCTAACTACAGTGTCACCCGCCTGCACACCAGGCTTTAACTTGCTTTCCAGTACCAAAAAGAAACCTAAAAAAAGCCAGAGGCACTTTTTGAGTGCCACAGCAATGTCATGCAGTGATAGGGCAAGGGAGGATTGCTTTAAACTAAAAGAGAGCCGGTTTAGATTGGTTCTAAGGAAGAAATTATTTACTGTGAAGCTGATGAGACATTGGAACAGGTTGCCCAGAGTAGCTGCAAATGCCCCATCCCTCTAAGTGTTCAAGGGCAGGCAGGATAGGGCCCTGATAAACCTGGTCTAGTAGAAGGTGTCCCTTACAATGTCCAGGAGGTTGGAACCAGGTAATCTTTAAGATCCCTTCCAATTCATACCTTTCTGTAGTTCTATGTTTCTAATGCCTCATTCTCAGTACCTACATCAAAAATCTGCAGCTTCAGAAAGACATTTCTTAGTAAAGGCTTTAGCTACAAGAAAATCAGTTTTTCTTCAGAAACAGAGTAAAACATCAGCAATATGTAAGTGCTGTGGTGTTCAAACCCTGTGTAAAGGCTACTATTTCATGGCCTATCACAACCTTCTCTTTTCACTGCTGGACAGTAGGGCATGGACTTGACTGGGCATCTCTGAAGGAATGCCGTATTGAGCCCAACAGCTGTCTCTTCTGTTCAGAACAGAGGGTGCATGAAAGTGGGCCACAGTGGAGAATAGAAAGGTTTTAATGGCTTGGACTTTGCTCAGTAGGTAATAGATCCCCAATGTTTTCAGATGCCAGGCAGGTTACAGCAAGAGGCATTTCAATTCCCAGAAGGAAGAAAACACTTCTGGTTATATTACCAAGACAAATAGTGCGGTGAAATCAGTTTTGAGAGACAAAAATGGGTCCCAAAAGATTGACTGAGTAAATTTTCAGTACAATTCAATTTATATGCTACTCTGATGCTTTCTATTTTTTCCTCATAAGCAGGTGGTAGGCAGTGCAGAATGTGGCAAGATCTTTTATATGATTGATGGTTTAAACTTTTCAATTAAAAGCATGTTTGCAGGTTTGAGGAAATCTTTGGGATGAAGGAGAAGGGAAAGCTCTCTGTGAAGAAGAAAGCCTTATTTTCTCTGCCTATTAGCATCTCCATTCCTGTTTAAATTCACACATTTTTTGACCAAGGGGACAAGACACCGCAGCATATTGTTGTTGAGTGGAGGTTTGACACCCAGCTCCTCTCCAGAACAGTGTCCGCAGCACCCCACCAAGGACATGGGAAAAGGAGCATGAACTGGAAGTTTTGCCATTGTTGAGTTGTTCTTGGTCCTTTCTGTCACCCATCTCATCATTCTCTAAGGATCAGCCTAGGGAGGAATAAACTCAGGGAAGCTGTGTGTCACTACAGGTCTGAGCATTTTTAAAAAGTGCAAAACAATATTTCTGCTCTGGAATATTATCATCCAGTTCCCTTTTCTTCTTTGAGAACACTAGAAATGCCACCACTGGTGTACCTCCTCTTTCAAGCTGAGGAATGCCCTGCTTTGGTTTGGCAGTTTGGGGATCACAATCCCCCAACTGTGTCCCTGCTGACTGCCAGGGCTGTGCATGGACTGAGTAGACGCTGATGGGCTGCTTCTGTATGCTCCCACATACTGGCTTATTTTACAGACTTTCTAAGAAACACTGAGACCAGACACCTTGGATTGCTCTGCTGCCTGGCTCCTGACAGATGTTTTGAAAAAGACATTTCACCTTTTTTTTTGCTGAATTAAAATGATTCAGTAAGGATGATATGCAATGAATATTCAGATTCCCCATGATTCTTGAGATAATTAAACTTTCTTATTCTTGTAAGTGGTAGTCTGTAACATGTCCTTAGTACATGGCTTTTTGTGGGATTTAGTATCCTTGATACTCAGACATTTATTTTGCCAGCTAAGAAATAAGATTTGATTGATTCATCTTATAAAAGACATTTTATTATGGTCACAGTTGCTGAGAGTCATAACAAGCAAGTTATTTATTTTGTTTTCCTTAATTTATTGCAAATTACATGACAGAGCACCCCATCAAATGGTTGGTACCTTCACTTCCTAAACAGTCATGGGATGAAAAATGCCTGTTGTCAGCTAGCAGAGAGAAAAGCAGACTTTTGTAGCCATGTTGCCATTAGCTGTATTTTGAGCTGGGAAATCACTGACAGTTATTTGTAAGGTAGTGAAACAACATTGTAAACTGGCTTGGCTCCAGCTGTACTTTGGAAGTACATGAACAGTGTACATCATTCAAACCCACCACATTTCAGAGAAGTGCTTTTGTTGTAAATTTGGGATGCAGAGCAACTACAAGACAGCTATAAGGCTTCCAGACTACAGGTGTTACTTCAGTTAGTTGTCATGTTCTGTTAATCTAAGGGATGTTGCTACAAAACAACCTCTCACTAACTATACCTGAGTAATCATCTGGAGGTGCATCACTTTCTTTCCCTTGATTACAGATATTTTTATACCTTGATCCTCCGTGAAGTGCTTGACTTAAACTTCCCAGACTAGATGGAATGAAGCCAGTCTGTGCATCCCCACTGAAAGCCATAGAAATTTATGTAATCCTGATGTCAGAAATATAAAGACTGTGAGATTTTTAGCATGATTGCTAAAGCAGACAGCGTGCATCAGGCTGGATCCACAATTTGTGATGCTGAAAATATTCTCATTGGAATAAGCTTTGTAGCCAGGTAGAAATGGCATGGCCTGCCTATGTTAACTGTAAATATCTATAAAGAGCAAATTGGGTGAGGAGTCCTTTGCATGGGCTTCTGTGGTACTTGGAGCAGGAAGGTGTTTTAATCAACAGAAGCTAACAGGGAGTATAAGACACATTATTCTACCATGTCCACCAACTCCCAGCCCCTTGCAGCTTGTCATTCTTCTCAGAAAGGTTTCTTTTGACCACAGACTGTGTTGTGGGATAACAAGACTGGCCTTTCCCCCTTCTACTGTCTGCACTGACCTTACGTCTGAAATGTATATGCCCAAGCCTTACCTGAGTTTCCTCTATGGCAGCAAGGATAAACCCTAAGATGTGCAGCAAGGACAAACCCTAAGACGTGCAGCAAGGACATAGCATAAATTATTTTGACAGAGCTAGGATTATTTGTCCAGAGAAAGTCAGAAGAAAGCAAGAAGACAGCATGAGAAGTACACTGATAAGGCAGCTGAGACTGGAGTCCAGAGAAGAGTCTTTTGAGGTGAAAAGTCAGTAGACTGGGCTTAGAGCATTATAGGAGAGGCAGACCTGGTAGCAACTGCAACACTATGCCTTGCATCATGCAAGACTCGGAAAGCTCCTGTCATTTGAATGTCTATGGCTGTTGAAGATAAGCCTGGCATGAGCAATGGTAATTAGCATCTGCCTATCTTTTGTGTGCAGTAACTGGGTTCCCAGTGCCATGGTACTAACACCTGAAAACATCACTGTTTAAGAATGACTAAATCAACTTTTATCTGAATTTCCATATGTTTCTTGTAAATATTCATGTATTTATTTTACAACACACTTATTGCTCCTTCAAAGCAGGGATTTAAGCACCTGAACAACATAAAATGCCAGCAAAAAGGAGACACACTCTGACCCTCTGAAGGTATAGGTTAATGGCCCAAAAACTCCCTCTACATGAAGGTCTACATCAACTCAGAAATGTGCACTATGGAAAAGGGGGCTTTCATAATCTTCACTTTTTGCAATTGTTTTTAGCCAGAAAATCATCCTTTCTGCGTATTGACCTAGTGTAAACTATGAGACTGTATCTTACTTTGTTTAAATAAAAAGAATTCTTAGAGGAGTGTAGCAAAGCAACAGTGTAGAAGTTCTGCCTATGCATGGCTTGAGCTCTACCTGCATAAATTCATTAAATCTTTTCCAGAAAAGGGGATGTGGAACAGATATTTGGGGTTTTATTCAAATAACCTCACTCAGGAGACAATCTTTACTGCACCCTGTGAAATTATTAGCTGCTTACAAAACTCATCATAACTTCAAGCACAGCATCTTAGCCATGACTTTGACTGTTCACTTGTAAAATCTATGTTAAGCCTTCAGTGCCTTGATAATCCAGTTTCTTTGTCCTTCTCTGAATTGATGAGGGTGTGAAACTAAGGGACTATGAATATTTTTCACCTATTCCTGAAGTTAGTATTCCAGTTCATAGCATTGCCACTAGAATAATTACTTATTAGATTTGTCATTAACTCTAGATATTTTTAATGCATTAGCATAGAGGCTGTAAGAATCAAGGGAACAGAAACATTGGAAGCTACTTCTCACACATCAGTGAAATAATAAAACACTATGAACTCAAAGTGGAACATGATCTTAAAAAACAAAATTGCATTTGGAAAATTTATTTATGTATCAAAACTAATTATTGCAAGTTCCACCTCAGTAATACTTGAGGATTTCATTACAAGATCTAATTGGACTTATATGTGCTGTAAATTTTTTTTTATCTTTTAATTGGTAGCAGAGATCAAAGTAAAGAGAATTAAAGACAAACTTGGTGTTTGTTTCATAAACTCATCTTCTGACTTCATTTGTATTTGCATGGTTCCTTGAAGCTGCTCATAGCAAAGGCTTGTATTAGCATGCCAAAAGAGAATCTGCTCCTGTTTTTTCAATTCAGCACTTCAGAGATTCGTCAGTCATTCAGCCAGTCAGATCTTAATTACCAAAGGATGCTACTTCAAGTCAGTCCTGTGTATCCAACCTCTCCTTATGCCTTTCTAGAACAGGTTTGGAAGAAAAGACAAGTAGGAGCTGTTATGCCATTTTAGTCAACTTTCCACCGTGTAGCCACAAGCCTGTTTTCCCTAGTGTGAGTGATTCCTTGTAATAGCTCTGAATAGTAATAGCTGCGGAATTAAATGTGTGGGGCCGGACCATAGCCCTTTTAAATTTCACCCAACCTGGTAACATGAACATTTTTGGTTGATTCTGTCTTAAATGCAGCCAAGCTGAATCAGCTCCTTCAGAGCTCATGGATATAAGAATGAGAATGACTGAATTCTGTCTGCACTGCCCAATGCTGTCTTGTGCATTGACCCCCACTAATGCCAACCTGGCTGGCACCAAATCCAGAAGCAATATAGCTATTTTGTTGTAATGTCATAAGTTAAAAATGAAACATATACAAAAATTAAACGCCACTTTTTGCAGTACCATCCAAAAGTTACTGGAGCTGAACCACTGTGAATAATGGTAAGCAAAATATCTCTTGAACCGAGGGGGAGACCTTCTGGAGTCAGTGATGAAGAAGGGGCCTTAATACACTTGAGAGGTGGGCTGAGGCAAATATCATGAAGTTCAACAAAGCGAAGTGCAAGGAACTACACCTGGATAGCAGTAATCCCAGAAACATCTACAGGCTGGGTGGAGAAGTGCTTGAAAGCAGCCCTGCAAAGCACTGGGGGGCAATGGCTGATGAAAAACCCACCAGGAGCCACTGACAGCCCAGAAAGCCAAACCAATCCTGCATTTAGGCTGCATGCAAAGGAGCATGATCAGCAGATCGAAGCAGGGGATTCTCCCCCCACCATGCTCTTGTGAGACTCTACCTGGAGTGCTGCATCCAGTTCTAATGTCCCCAGCATAAGAAGGAAATGGAACTGTTGGAGCAATTCCAGAGGACACCATGAAGTTGTTAAGAGGGCTGGAGCACCTCCCCTATGAAGACAGGCTGAGAAAGTCAGAGCTACCCAGCCTGGAAAAGAAAAGGTTGTGTGGAGACCCCATAGCAACCTTCCAGTATCTGAAGGGAGCCTACAGGGAAGCTGAGAAGGGACTATTCATCAGGAAGTCTAATGCTAGGACAAGGAGTAATGAGTACATGTAGGAATGTGCCTTGAGAGGTACAAATTGAAAGAGGAGAAATTTGGCTAGGTGTTAGGAAGAAAGTCTTACTGTGAGACTGGTGAGACACTGGAACTGGTTACCCAGGGAGGTTGTGGATGCCTCAACCCTGGCAGTGTTCAAAGCCAGGTTGGATAAGGCCTTGAGCAATCTGGTCTAGCAGGAGATGTCGCTACCCATGGCAGCAGAGGTGGAAATAGATGATCATTAAGGTCCCTTCCAACCCTTAACATTCTATGATTCTAAGTGGATTCTTCTAGTCCAGTGAAAAAATGTGTCTCTTAAATGTTAAATATTTAAGCTAGCATATTTAAGCTAGCAATTTAGCTAATTTAGCAAATTTAGCTAGCAGAATGAGCAAGAGCAGCTAAAAAGACTGTAGAGTTCATTTTGTACTTACCACTCACATGTTCTTGACATCCTTTCAAGAATACAACATGATTTGCTGTATTTTTCCAGAGACTAGTTTTGTTCTTTCTTTTGTTACACTTTTATTTCACAAGCAAATTCAATATTTATGAGAGATATATTTCCTGTCAAAGTTTCCGTTGGAAGGTATTTAATCTTCCCAATTTTCCGTATGTTTGACCTGTGAGGGTTACATCTGTAACACATTCCAGTCCTGGCCACCCAGCCTGGGAGAATGGTTTTATGCGTCAGAAGCAGTGTCTTCACTTGAAACTGTGAAAGTTGCCAGTCCAACCTTCTGGTTGTCCAGAAAGAGAAAGGCAGGTTTTCTCCTAAATTTGAAAATAAAAATAATTGGCAAAACTGCACGCACACCACAGACAGAAGGGGAGAGGGTAGAGGAATGCTGCTTTCAAAGGCTCTTGACCTCCTTGCTGTGTACCTTGCTCTGCCATTTTCCAGTGCTGCACTTTGCCAGTAGAAAAAGGAAACCACAACCTTTACACATAGATTTCCAGAGGGCAGAATGCCAAACCGTCATTGCTCAGTTGTTTTCAGAACCTTCAGAGAAAGTGACTTAGGAAAGATAAAATGTGATGCTGACCCAAATGACACGATGATTTGCTCTCTGTGATGGTCCTGGAATGTCTCCTTCACTAAAAAAAATCATGTTTCCCATGGTTTTGGACATAAAGTGAGTATCTAGGAGGATTCTTTTCAGAAAGCTGCTGTATTTCTTTTTCTCCAGCTAATTCTAACTCTTGCCCTCTCCTTGAGCTGGCCCAAGGGCTTCAGTAGTAGATCCTTCCCTTTCTTTTCCAGATATTAATTAAAGAGCTCAATCCTCAATGCATTTATTATAATAAAAGAGCTGTGCAGTGCAAAGCAATCTAATTTTCCCTACCTCATAGAGGCCAACAAAATGCCCACTCTGGGGCCTTAATAAAATAAAAGAGCTGCAGAGTTATTTAGAGCCAAGCTGAAGATTCACGTGTTTGAGTGGGTCATGGGTGCTTTATTATATGCTTGTCATTACAAGAAAAAAAAAGCTTATTCTGTAATGAGTTCCAGGGTGACAGAAAGCAGGCAGAGGCTCTTGTAGGAGCAGCCAACATCTCACAGAAAGTATGTGCAGCCCTGCCTCTGAATTATTAGCTTCTTACAGCTAAACAGCTGCAGAACTGGATGTGGCCCGTGACACAGATGGGCTGCAGAGCAGCACATTTCTTCCTGAATCTACCACTAGTGCACAGTACCAGGTCATATAAATGGACAGATGGGAGGAAAGGCTCCAGTTTCTATGGCTCAAGTGACAATGCTGGGAAGTCAGTCTTGATCTTACCTGATATTTTTTATGACTGAGAAAATTAAGATTTTTAAAATATGATCAACTTCACTCAGCAATAGAGTTCTGTTGAAGAAACTTGTCTGAAATGTCTCGCCTGCTGTGTGTACATTACAGGATACGGGGAAATCCAACCCCAATATACAAACCCATAGGAAATCAGACTTCATTAGTTCATTTAGTCTCAGAACTACATGTTTATATATGATGGTAATTCTCTTGCAAAGAAGCCTTTCATTGTATGAAAGTTCTCCTGCATTCATAATCCTCTGCCTGGAACATCCTAATCCTTTGTTTGCACAGGCATGTCTATACTTTGAGGTGTTAAATCACTGAAAAAAGTTCACAGACCAACAGTACAAGAATGGCTTTGGAGTTTTGGTATATCAAAATATACGTGGGGAGGGTGACCTCCCCCTGCCTAGGTTATCATTTTATATCTGCATAAAATGAACTTCAAGCCTTTCCAGTTTGATTCAGATGAGTTCTGACACCCTTTATGGGTTAGTTTAAATGACAGCTTAAGCAGCAAGACAACAGAAAATCAAGCACTGTGATTTGGATATGCTAGCTCAAAATGGATAAAGCAATAATAAAAAAGATTAGCATTGTGGCTTTCATGCCAGCTGCCCTAATATCATTTACATCGTCTACAGGAAAATAGGGACATAGGATTGGCAGAGTCTGCCCGGGTCATTGAGTCTGGTCCTCTGCTATCACATGCAACAATCTCATCTAATCCCTTTCATAACTACTGTGACTTGCCAATAAAACACAGAAAACACATGGGAGAACACTGCAGATGTTCAGAAGAGCACAGAAAAATCCACAGTTTGTTTACAATTTAAAATGAGATTGAGGTTATATAGGCTTTAATGGGGATGAATCAAAAAGTTTGGGTTAGTTCAGCTCTACTCCAACATTTTCTGGTGTGCAAGTGGGAAAGGGTCATATGTGAATATCTCGTTCAAGAGATTCACATACCTCTTTCATATATAAAGAGGTACTTTGAGGTACCTAATTCCTCTTTTGCATGGGATATCAGAGTCACTCATCTATGACATGGAGTGTTCTGAGAAAACAACTGGTGTTTCCAAGAAACTTGTCTCTGTTCCATTTGTGATTCAGACATTTAATTTTGTCTTGCTCCTTGGTAAGTTTCATATAAATAATCAATTGCTAGTTGAGTTGGCTGCCCAAAGGGACAAAAAAAATGGCAAGAGAAAGGGAGTAGTTGGAATGCCTCACTGGGACCGATAAGGCTAATGAGGAAACAGTTCATATTGTAAACTTCTAAAGAGTGTATGTCCAGAAGGTTAACCTTTCGCTGTTTCCTTGACAGTGGCTGATATTTCTGTCTGTATCTTAATAGGGGAATCATAGGTCTCTCTTTCAGAGCTCTTCATGCTGCAGATTGTATTATTAGCCAAACTATAAGCAGTAAATAATCAAGGAATTAAAACGTATGCCAGAAGAGAAAGTCCAGACTGTCTCTTAAACTAAAGAGAAACAGGCTGTTGTCTGCTTGTCCCCTACAGGAGACAGTTTTCAGTGCTGCATCAAACAAAGCAGGAAAGACTATATAGCTGCAGAGGATCTTCTTACCAAGTTTGTTCAGTTTGGACTGAAAAATAGACAGTTTGGGCAATACTAGGTCAAAGCTGAAAAGGTGTTTCAGTGGTCTCCTGTTGTCACAAATTCAGAATGGAAAGAGGAGTGAGGTAAGGTAAGGGAGAAAGTTTAGCCAATCCACAAACTGCCACAAACTCTGCTGACCCTCACATATCTTCACTAGTCATTGTTTCACACCATTTTAGAAAATACAAATTGAGGCCAAGTCTATGCCTCTTCCAAACTGTTGTGAGATGATATGATGTCTGCAACATCATTCTAGAGTGAATTTGTTTTTCACTCTTAATATATATTACACTCAGCTTTCCATAGTATGTGTAAGATTGTATTGCAACTGCAGATTTCCATCATGAAAGGATATAGTTATACTAGATAACCCTTTGCTTGGGATTGTCTAAATGATGCAGAGATGAAAGAGGCACTGAATCAAGGCATTGGTCCTCATTTGGGATATATTACAGATGAGATGTTGGGAGAGAGGAAAATGGCCAGTTTATAGAGTTGATGGACAATTTGTCAGAGAATAACAAGAAGATGTACATAATAAACACCTCTGGCTTCACAGCCTGCGAAAAGAGATGAGAGAACCACAGAGAGAATTTCTGTGGTTTAACCACAGTGAGAATTCTGTGGTTTAACCACAGCTAGCAACCAAGCCCCACACACCTGCTCACTCACTGCCCACCACAGGATGGAGGAGAATCAGAAGGATAAAAGTGAGAAAACCCATGGGTTGAGATAAAGACTGTTTAAAAGTTAAAGCAAGAGCCATGCATGTAAGCAGAAAACAGCAAGGAATTCATTCACTGCCTCCCATGGGCAGGCAGGTGTTCAGCCATCTCCAGGAGTGCAGGGTGCCATCACACCCTAGTTACTTGGGTAAAAAAACACCATCACTCTGAACATTCCTCTCCTTCCTCCATCTTCTTCCCCCAGGTTTATAAGCTGAGCATGTTGCCATAAGGTATGGAATGTCACTTTGGTCACTTGGGTTCAGGTGTGTTGACTGCACCCCTGCCCAACTCCTTGTGCACCCCCAGCTTCCCCATGGGTGGGGTGAGGAGCAAAGGCTTTGAGCACTGCTCACCAGAGCACTGTTGATAACTCCCAATTATCAACACTCTTCCCAACACAAACCCAAGACACAACCACATGCTAGCTTTAGTTCTACAGTGTTAAAAGTACTTTCTTAGAAGTTTTTTATTGTAAGGTTCTTTTGTTCTCATGCTATTATTAGAAATTAAGACATCCCCTTGTCTTCACTGAAGTGCATTCATCACATACCCCCAAAAAAGTACTTTCACTTCCTGACAAACACGATATGCATATTCTCTGTCACTTGCTAAGGTGCATATTTTAATTAGTTCTTTCTCTTTGAAAAAGCAGGGAAACTCAGCTAGGTACAGTATTCATAACAGTGTGACAAAATCACACTTTCAGCACGGCAGGTGCAACTAGTGAAATGAATGTCCTAGAGCTTCCATGTCTTGACAGAAAACCCCTAAAAATACCAGATGCTACTGGTCTTCACTTTGATAAAGGAATTTTTACACTCCTCTTTCCTGTAGGTGCTGTGCTGATTCTCCTGACCGTTACAAATACTATCAATCTCTGCTGCCAAAATGGAAAATGAAGGTGAAGAAATAAGTGCTATGGACCTGAGGCAGCACTGCTCACCCCAGGGTCTGTTCTGAGCTGAGCAGGCACTGAGCAGCTGGTCAGGTGATGAGCTGAGAGGCACTGGTCTGAGGAGTTCCTGTAGTCCCAGGGATACACAGACAAATGTGAAACAGCATCTCTAGCATAGGGCTTCAAATGCTAGAGAGAGGCAGGTAACCTACACAGCACATAAAAATGAACACAGGGATGGGCCACTCCATACACTGGGCAAAATAACATGGCATAGCCCTGCCAAGACATGATATCTCCTGAGATCGGAGGCAAGAAAATGATCATTCCTAACAAAAGCAAAAACAAGAAACAAAAGAAAGTGAGAATGGAAAGAAAAAATGAGATAAGGTGAGGAGGTCATGTAAAGAAGGACCAAGCCAATGTAAGCAAACCAAAGCAGGAAGGAAAGGACAAGGCACATTCACCTTTATGCAAAAAACAAGGAAAATGGTCGATGCTGCTACATGTTGGAGGGTAGGAGAATAAATTAATACATTAATAAAGGGCAAAAGAAACAGTAGCTAATTATGGTGTAATTCATGCCTCTCTTGTAGTAGTCAGCAACTGCAGCAGCAAATAACTTTCTGCTCTTCCTCTGTTAGGAGAGAGAAATACTGTCAAAATGCACTCAGGTAGTGAAGGGTCTCCAGTGCATTTCCTGCTCTCTATCCATGTAAAAACACCTCCCACATCAGTGCTACCAAAGACACATTGAGTTGCTCCTGAGGGAATGAGATGTCACTTTGGCCTCTGGCCATTCAGTTATCCACTTCCCTGTTCAGTGCTCTCCTAAATGAACTGGGGGATAGTAACAGGTAGGGGCTGAGGAGAGAAAATACTTGTTCCTTCCCCAACTTTGAGCCTGTGCAGCAACACTCAACTCTGCACAGGATGCATAAACACAGCAGGCTAGTGGTTGTCTCAAGTCTACCTCCTGCTGGGCAGAGTTCATTTCTATCTGAAGTACAAGAGCAGAGAGACTATGAAAATGTCACCAAATTACAGCAAGGTATTCACAAGGGGAAAAAAAAGACATGCTAGCCAGCAAGTGTTTTCAAGGCATGTTAACAAATCCAGTTTATCTCACATGCCAGCTCTCCCCCACCTCATTCCCATTCCCACTGAATAGATACTAATTGAAAATTATGTTTTCATGTGAAGGCTTTTTCTAATTTGGTCTTGTTTAAAAGCATTTAGGGATCTTATTGTTTGTTGTATTTCAAAGTGATTTGCATGAACTCCCCAGGGAAGCCAAAAAAGGGCACTACCAACATTTTGCTGGCAGACAGCAAGCGTTCTCCTCAGCACGGAATATTCATGTGCTCCAAGAAACACAGATTCTTGAGGTAGAGAAGACAGCTGAAGAGCTCCAGTGCAAAATATCTAGGAAACTGTTGTAATATCTATTCCTGGTCAGCATTTTTAGCAATCATGGTAGACACAGAGCTCAACTGAAAATATAAATATTTTCAAAATATTTTTCATGGGAAAGGTAGAATTGCCTTTTCAATATAAACATGCTCAGAAAGATGCTTTCCAGGCTTTAAGTCTCATGTATGCATCACACTGCACAATCCAAAATCTCTTCATTGAATTCTATAGACTCCCACACATTTATGACAAATGAGTATACAAAGTGTAAAACATTTTGTATTTACCCAACAAAATATGTAATCATGCACTCAGGCATGCACTACACACACACACCTATATATTTGACACATGCATCATGCCAGACATTGTGCATACGCACATATTTGTGCATATAAGTGTCTTTGCAGATCACACAAAGCACAGGAACAGCCTGCACCTTACAACACAACCTTGCAGGACCTGCACACAGCCAGACATGCCAGTATAGTTCAGATTACTTATATCTCTATTCATTAACAAAACCTGTGTTTACGGCATCTTCCAATTTGTAAGTATGCAATACATGTACATTCATTTACTTAATGAAGTATGGTATTGAGGAGAAAAAAAACCATTAAGGCATACAGTAAAGTCTTCAAAAGAGACTTTGTTATACAGAAAGCCCAGCTCCTATTATTACGAGTTTTCAGATTGGTGAAAGACTTGGTCTGCATGCGAAAGCTTAGTTGGCACAGCTAGGTTAAGAACATAAAAAACAACCCCCTTAATTGACATCCCCATGACAACAGAAGTCTTAGAGCTATGCCAGAAAAAAACCTCTTTGGCAGTCTAATTTCTCTAGTTCAAGAAAGGGAGAAGGAAAAAGAATATTTTGCTTCTTTTTTCAGAGTAATTAGAGATTCAACTTGCCATCAATTTCTTTCCATTATAACAAAGGTCTGCATCTACTTAGGATGATTTTTCACATTAGAGTGGCTCAAAGTGCTGGAGGAATACTATTTCATTCTAATCTAGCCAAGTTCCAAGTTGCAAAAAAATCATTCGGTTTAGAGATCCTATTTCAACTATGACTTGGACAACAGCAAGTACTGCAGGCTGTGGTTTCCATAGCCATGTTTACACAGCTTGCTACAGCCCACAGTGTGTCATCCAGGTGGCACGGACCATTATTAAGTGCTACTTGAGCATATATTCCAAGTGTTCCATGTATTTCATCCACATGGCTGGGATTTTTCTGAAGTATGTCTGGATAACATCGCCAGAATCAACTAAAAACAAATCTCAGTTCTCAAAATTCTTCTGTCTCTTTTGTCACCATCTAGCTCCTTCTGTGTAGCCACTGTCATTTTCATACTCTTATCAGCCAGCACAGATGTAAAAAGTGCTCCATGCCATTGCAAATGCCACTGCAAATACACAGAAGCTGTGGGAAAGTTTTCACAGCTTGCTGCCATGTGGCTTTAGCACTTCCAATCTGTCACTGTGCTGCAGAGCAGATCTCACGTGTTTTTAGAAGCAGTGGCAACAGCTGTCTCACTAGCAGCAGTCTCAGGAGCAGTGAAAGGTACAGGATGTCAAGCTGCTCATTGTGGGAGCTGGGTCAGCATCCATGGCTGAATTCATCAAGCAAGAGGCAAGTGGTGGGGAATTTCATAGAGCCATAGAATGGGTTGGGTGACCTTGAAAATCATCCAGTTGCAATCCCCCTGCTATGGGCAGGGACACATTTAAGCAGACCACGTTGCTCAGAGCCCCATCCAACCTGGCCTTGAACACCTCCAAGGATGGGGGATCAACATCCCTGAGCAACCTGTTCTAGTACCTGACCACCCTCACAGTTAAGGATTTTTTCCTAATATCTAATATATACTTATACTCTTTCAATTTGAATGCTGTTCACCCTTGTCTTGTCACTATACACTCTTGTAAACTCTTGCCTCATCTATCCTGTAAGTTCCCTTCAAGTACTCTAAGGCTGCAATTATCTTACCCCAAAGCCTTTTCTTTTCCATGCTGAACAATCACAGCTCTCTCAGTCTTCCCTCACAAGAGACAAAATTCTGACCAACTTGGTAACTCTCCTCTGGACTCACTCCAATAAGTCAATGTCCTTCCTGTGTTGAGGACCCCAGAGTTCCAGGTGAGGTCTCACCAGAGGAGAGCAGAGCAGAGCAGCAGAATCCCTTCCCTGGCTCTGCTGGCCACGCTGCTTTGAATGCAGCCCAGCACACGTTTGGCTTTCTGGGCTGCAAGTGCACATGGGTGGGTCATGTCCATCTTCCTATCCCCCAGCACCCCCAATACCTTCTCAGCAGGGCTGCTCTCAATCTGTTCATCCCCCAGCCTGTATTGATACTGTGCATTGCCCCAGTCTAGGTGCAAACTTGGTCTTATTGAACCTCATGATATTCCCCTGAGCCCACATCTCAAGTTTGTCCAGCTCCCTTTGGATGGCATCCTGCCCTTCATGTGTGTCAGCTGCACCACTCAGCTTGATGTCAACTGCTGAGGGTGCTCTTGATCCCATCTTCTGTGTCATTAATGAAGATAATTAGTAACACTCATCCTAATACAGACCCCTGAGGAACACCACTCATCACTGATGCCCATTGGGACTCTGAGCCATTGACCGCTACTCTGAAGGTAATCATCCAAGCAACTCCCAATACATCTAACAGTCCACCCATCAAATCCATCACTCTCCAGTTTGAAGAGAAGGATGTTGTGGGGGACCGTGAACAGGCAGCATGAAAATGCAAAAGCTTGGAGGCAAAATTCAGAGATGAAACCTGTTCTGAGCAAGCCCAGAAGCAACAGACTCACACTGAAATGTCCCAGAAGGTAGGAATCATGGCATGGCAAGTCAGTGATGACCATCATAGCAAAGAGGCACAACACATCCAGACTTCAGCCTGTAGAAAAGTAACATCCCAATCACTTTATGTCTTTTGAATGAAGGATGGAGTACCCATTATCCTATTACTTTGTCCTAGCCAGCATTGTACACATTGTGGAACTTTTCAAAACAAGTAGCATAAACTCAGTATAAACCAGTCAGCTGTCCTTTCACAGATGCTCTTAGAGCAGATAAACAATTTGTGGATGCTATGTTGCTTTTAAGTCTTCTTGCCAAATATCATATTTCACAGTCCCATTTTCTAACTCTTCAAGATATTTTGTCTCTAATATTGCTGTATGAATGCTCCACACAAACAAGACAATCAAAGCCTCTGAAGAGGGCTGGGTTTTCAATCTTTAGCCAGCCTTGCCCATGAGGAAAGACATGCAGCATTTTGGTCTGCAAACGAGAGCACTGATTGAATGCAGTTAATGTGCACGGCACACGCTTTGTGGGAGCTTCTGGATTGTAGAAGAGAGGAGCAGTACTAACACATTCACAAACCATTTAAAAGGATGTTCTATATTTCCTACACATTGTGGCAGGGTAAGCAACAAGAGGGGTACAAGTCAGACTGTACAAAGGCAGCAACCTGGAAAAAAAAAAATACAGAGAGAAAAAAAAAGCCGGCTCTATTTCTCTAATCTCTTTTTTCGGCTGAATTTGGAGATGCGAGTTGGAACAGACCAGGCGTTTTTTCCAGAGGACCGCGCGGCGCGCTCCGAGCGCTGCAGGGAGCAGCGCCACAGGGGCCGGCGCCGTCCCGCGGCCGGGAGCGGCTCCTCCGCGGGGCGCGAGCGCCGCCTGCCGGCACCGCCCGGGAGCGCGTCCCTGCGGCAGCCGCAGCGATTGCCGCTCCCGCGGGAAAAATTCCTGCCTTGCCACGGAGAAATTTTGCAAGAAAACCCAATCGCACTAGAAGGAGTTCGTGGAAAATCTGCGCTTGTCTGAAGACAGCGGCTAGGTGCTTATAGCCACGCAGGATACCTTTAGTATGCGCCAATAAAAGGCTTTACTTCTACAACCATAGTTATGCACTCATTGTATTACCCGGTGATATCTGATCACTCTTTCCTGAAAAGCTCTCCACAGATTTTTAAGATGGGTGGAGGGTAATTGCTGTACCCCTTCACATGTAAAACCTCTGTTAGTGACTCAAGCCCAACTCTAAAAAGTGAGATTAGAAGAATTCAGGAGAAATTGCTCATGCAGAATAAGCCAACAAATGGACTCTATTTCAGTCACTTTATTATTCACAGAAACCTTCCAGGTTTGGTTCATGGGATTAGACCACTGTTCCAGTGCGAAGTTTTCATTAAGCATGTCTTCTCCTTCTGTCATAATAGAAGTCTTTTCTTGCCCCATCTATGGTTTTGTCTGAAGCTGGTCCTCCACCAAAGACTGGAGTACTTGTGGGATAGGAATAATAATTTTTTTCCTCTGAGAAAAACAGAAAAGTTCACTAATTTCACAAGTAAATTATGTTTCCTCCGGAGAACCTGCAGTGATTCCAGAGTACTTGATTTATGGGCAGTGCACAGGAATGGGAGTCAAATGTATAATGACACCACTTAATTATCAAATTTACCACAGGGTTATCACCGCATGCTTGGGTTTGCAGAGATTGAGAAGAAAAAAAAGAGAAAAATCCTGACTGATGGCCAGATTAACCTTGTTTTGTGAAACTATGAGACTTGCACAGCAGAGTCTGAAAAAGCTGTGTGTCATTCTCAAATGTGCATTTCAAGCTTCCGAGGTCCTAAAAATGCATTTTCAAAAATATCACAAATTTAACAAAGAGATCCGTTACTGACTTTGAAAAATAATTTCTTCAAAACATGTAACAGCATCAGCTCTTCATTTATTTTCCTTTCATATAAAAGCTAAAGACTAAAGGTGATTAATTTTAAAGAGGTTCATTATTAAAAATGTTATAAATATATTTCATAAATAGGTGAAAACTAAAGACTAGAAAATGGAAATTGTTGTCAGGAGAGAAAAAATGAAATTAATGATGTAAAGAAACAAGGAAGTAATTGAGGAAATAAAATTCTAGGATGAAAGGATAGAAAAAGAACAAACCTCACAGAAAACAATTTTTTAATGTCTCTGAATACCCCTTTTCATTTTGTGCGTTCTCTGTTAGAAAGACAATGAGAACAGCTGAATGTATCCCTGCTACAGAAGGGAGAAAAGTATAATTCCAAGGCCTATAATAGATGTTACAAAAATGTGATTAAAACAGTTACTTGCAACAAAATACATAATGCTATCATAGTATTTTGAAGTTGCTTACCATCCCCCCTACCAGTCAATCTCCCTGCCATGCAGCCAAAGTCCATTGGAGTCCAGCTCCCGTCACTCTCCAGTGTCTGAAGCACCCCTTCTGCTCTGCTACAGGATGCAGAGCCAGTCTTTCCCAGAAGGTACACAGCCCCTCTCACAACCATTTTCTTTCATGCTTGCTTCTTTTTTCTCCACAACTGCCATAGATAGAACAATGCATAAATGGTACGTATTTATCCATGCTTGCTATGGAATGTAATCACAGTTTGATAGAGCGTTCTTGATTGAAAAAAAGCAAGAAAATGAGATAACAAGGCAGCTCCATCTATATAAACACTTCAGCAGGGGAGAGTAAAAGGCAGTTTAATGAGATGTTCATCTTTCCTCCTTTCTGGCCAAGTTGTAAAAGTTTGCCATGGAAGTGCTGATAAAGATGATTATAGTGAATTTTAAAATCTGCATTCAGATGCAATGCTGCCTGGAAACTGCTGGAGGGCAAGAGATTGACATCTCTTAATATCCGCCAGGCTGCCTGAGGAAGCTCTCCCTCCCTGGAAAATGAGAGGTTCTCCTAAGCATGCAGCTCTTCTGTTATATTAAAAATATTTCTTCTCTCATGTCACATTTTGTTCCCACTACTAAGATTACCCAGCATATTCTTTTTAGATTACTTTGGGTAAATGTGATGGCCACAAGCACACCGAGGGGCAGGATGTGGTTAGAGCTCTCTGGGATCTGACAGCAGCCACAAGCTTCCACACTCTCAGACCCCATCAGAGTGTGCAGGAATGACGTGAATCCACCGGTGGACAGGTAAAGGCATTGGGTCTCAGTTCAAGGAAGGGGAGAAAGGTGCCTGATGCTGTCACTACTGCCACTGGCTAAAACACTGAATAGAGAAAAGATGGAAGAAGGTAAATGATTGATGCTGCTGTACATCCCTGCTGCATGCGGACTACCAGCATGGACTCTGGAGGCAGGCTGGAGTTTCCAATACCTCCAACAGCATCCTTCATGCTGCTGGGAAGGATATTCAAGAAAGGTCCAGTGCTTTGTGTAGCTCAGCCTCAGATTCACATAAGGGGAATCCTCTTTCATTTTAAATGCCTGTGAAATTTGCAGGAGGCTAAAGCATATAGATATATGAGGAGATGACACTGCCACAGCCTTAAAACTTTTGCCACAATTTCTATTTGGCAATTAAAGCCTAATGAACACATGCTGCCTTCATTGGCATGAGTTGCAGATACTTCAGTTTCTGGAATTAAGGAGCATCTTCCTCCGCAGGAAAAGATACAAACCACCAAATCACAGGAAAGCAGTCTCCGTCTCGTACTAGGAGCTCAGCGTGCTACAAGCACTTCCCGAGCATTTTCCAACGTAGTTGTACAGGACAGACAAAATGGGATACAGAAACGAGGCGCCGGGGAAACACATCAATCAAGGGAGGGAGAAGAAGGAGTGTGAAGAAAGACCCGGGGGGAGGTAGGGGAGGGTGGGGGGAGGTAGGGGAGGAACAAAAAAACTGCAACAGGCGAAGGCCATGGAGCATCTGTGAGCACAAGAACACACCCCGTAGCGCGGCCCCGGCCCGAGCCTGCGGCGGGGCGGATAACGCAGGGCTCGGTGAGCAGCCGCTAAGGCTGGGCACTGCGGGAGCGCAGGGTCCCGGTCCCGGTCCCGGTCCCGGGCCCGCCCCCCCCTCCGCTCCGCCTTTGGCGCCCGCGGGTCCCGGCCCTGCAGTGCCACCGCCCACCGCCAGGGGGCGGTGCGCAGGCGGCGGCGCGCGGCCGCTCCGGGACTGGCGCCTCGCTGGTGCTGACGACGCGGCCCGAGCGGGAGCAGCGGCTGGAGCGGCGGCGGTGGCGTTGGCGTCGTCGTCAGTGGCGGGTTCGGTGTTTCGGTGGCTCTTCCCCTTCCCCGCCGCGCCATGCCCACCGTGGAGGAGCTCTACCGCAATTACGGCATCCTGGCGGACGCCACGGAGACGGCGGGCCAGGTGCGGTGTGGCTGCGGCCTGCAAGGCCTCGCTAGGCCTCGGGCTTGCGTAGCGCTGCGGCGGGGAGTTCCGGGCCGAGGGGGGGCGGACGGGCGGGCCGGAGTGCCGTCAGAGGGGCTGCTCGCCTCGCCGCACAGCCGGAGAACCCCCGGGGCTGTGCTCGGGATGGGTTTCCTCAGGCCGGCGGCGGCGCCGGGCGGGTAGAAATGAGCAGCGCGCCCGTGGATCTGCAAGGACCGCAGTAGCTCCCGTCGCTTTTGCAGCATCCGCGTCGTGTCGGCAGCCCTCCTTTAAATGCGGCGTCTCGGATATTAACGGGCTCTTAGCTAGAATCAGGCTGTTTTTTTTCCAAGGGGACGGGGAGTTTGGCCTGGCGAATTCGGGCCTTGAAGTCTTTGACACCGCACTTGCAGATCCAGCGCACTTGCAGGGCTGGAGGGCGTCTGGCAGGCTGTCTTGCTAAAAGGCTTGCTGAGGGAAGATGAGGTCTGTTATGGTTCGAAAGCTGCTCGTAGCCCTTTAGTTTTTTCTTCCTTGAGGCAAGAACCTAAGGTCGACCCTCAAGACTGAAAAATATTTTTTTTGTAAAATATTGGCAAGATCTGCCATTTGTTTATACCATTACTGAATTATTTTAGAAAAGAGGATGACTTGGAATATTACCAATAGACTATTTTATGGCTAGTTACTGCTAGTTTTGGAATTGCATTAATTCCTCATTTTCCCAAATGGCCCCCTGAAAAAGCAGAAGATACTTTTTTTTTTCCTTTTGGTTCTAATGTCAATAAGTAGGAAAGTAGTTTTGCCATATCTATATCTAACCGTGGATTTTAAATTAAACGAGAACACTGCTATACAATGTCACTTAAAAAGCTCTTTTAAGAAACAAATATTTTGGTGGTTGTTTGGGGGCAGGGGGATGTTGAAGTTGGTTTTTTTTGTTTTAATTCAGATCCTTTCGCTTTGCTTGTGAGGTTATGCCCTAGTGAAACAAAGCATCCTTGCAGACAGTCCAACAAAAACATCACCTCAGAGCCAAAAACAAAGTGCAAGTAAAATGTAGGGAACTGCAGGGAGAAGTGCAGAGTAAAATATGCTGCTACCTTGCCACTTCAGAAGTGCACAGTTCATCTCACTTTGATTCTTGTGAGTAGCTTTTGTGAGGAAGGAATGGCCATCTTAGGTAGAGCGAACTCCAACGTAGTTAAGAAATGCAGCCTGTGACAGGGTAGGTGTGTAAGAACCTCTGAGGGTAAGTGTAGAATGGAGATTCCTAAAACACTCTGCAAGCTTTGCCCCTCTCCAGCTTTTGGGTTCTCAAAGCCAGAGGAAGTGTCTCTGTAACAAGCATAGCTTGTAAGGTTGTTCTACAGTGAACTTTCCTGATGCTTTGTTGAACTGAGTGTGCTTTTGGCATATAAAAGTTCTGTGCTAAAACATTTCATTGTTTTGTTAACCTTTGTGATGGAGTTACCTCTTCAAATTTGTCATTTCATAACTTGCCGGGTGACTCCTATTTCTGCATTCTGAGAAGCCATAATTGCTCCTTGTTAATCATTTTTATTCCACCTAGTGCTTTATTATCTCTTAACAACATCATGATCTCTTTCTGCAAAATGTCATGATTACCCTGTTTCAAACAAAAAAACATTGAGCATAGGGGCTGCCAGAAGTTATCAAGGCATCAAGAGAAGCACTGAGCTTGTAAAAGAGTGTTTCAGTTGAGAAAGGGGCTCAGGTATGAGGTGTCCACAAGTGGACAAGGGTTGTCACAAGAATGAAGATGAGAACTAGAAAAAAACTATTAGGAAGCTGGCTGAAAATAAAGAGGAAGACAAGCATTTCTTCATAACGCATTGTGAGGCTTGGCTCAGGACACTGCAGGGCATGAATTGACTCAAGAACTAACCTAGAGAAGTTAATGGATGCTTGGTCAATTAACAGTAATTGAAAACAAAGGTCTGGACACTATCTCCAGCTTAGGACATTCCTTTGTTACAGATGGGAAGGGAATGCACAAAACAGAAGGATCACACTGCTTCTGTAATTGCCTGTGATTTTTCTAGAGCATTCCATGCTGCCAGGTACAGATAAAACAAACTGCCTGAACTGTGTTTTGCCTACATGGTAGGAGTAATTAGCATACAGGAACACAAATGCAGGGAACACAGGCTACTCTGTTCCATTGCTGCGTGAATGCTTTTTCATATGTGTTAAGTTTTATGTGTTGTACAACAGAACTTGTTCGTAACATGCACCCATGTCTGTACTGATGAGTGTTTTCATGGCTAGTTTGTGCTGGCTCATTCCTGCCTTTGCTGCTGAGTGCACTGCATTGGCCCAGCTACAGAGGGAACTGGGTGGTGATGTGGTTTAGCTGAGAGGCAGCTGATTCTTTCACCTCTTATTTTTCATCCAGATCTGTATCCCACTCCAGATTCTGGCAACACAGCTATTAACAAGCTGTAGGGAGTGCTTCAGGAGCATGGGCACTAAATTTTAAAATGCTGCTTTAGAGGGCATTAATGCAATGTACTGCTTTGTAAATTAGTATCTGTATTTGCTATGGGACAACTTACACATGGAGTAGTGGTGATGAGATATATGGCACTGGGAAATGTAATGTAAATAAAGCAAAGAAAGTGTCCTGTGCTGTCGGGGTTGCTGTTCAAAGTAGAATAAGCTGTTTTAAGCATTCTTTTTCACAACCATGAGGAAAATTAATCTTAGAAGGTTCTGATTTCCGGTAGTATCCTAATAATGCTGACTTCTATTTCACAAACACATAGCTAACCACAACAAAGACTTCAATTAATTTGAAGTTTCAGTACTGCAGGCACAGAATCAGAAGCACCTGTGTGAGTCTAGTTGGAGCAGGTAGAGAAAATTTTACTGTTGTTGAAGTGTTTATTTCCTGTATTTGAAATAAATATATATTTCTCTATTTAAAACTGAAGGTTTCTGGGATTTTTTTATGTCTAGTTTCATGTAACAGTTCTTCCAAGCACTGTATTTCATCCCAGATTTAGCTACCTGAATAGATAGCAGAGATTCCCGGTGAAGTTAGCTGCCTGAATAGATGCCAAAGATACTTTAGCACCGTATATGTTAATAAGAACTCGTGATCCACTGCAGTGGCACAGTTACTGGGAAAAGTAATCTCTACTTCAGAGACATGAAGTAGCGAATCCATGAGCATACAAAAGGCAGAAACTCCTTGAAAAACTGGTCACGTTCAGTGGCAGGGATCATAGAATTTCTTGCACTAATCTAATCAGTGTGCAAGAGGTGTTACCATTCGGGTCGGCAGCTGGAGCGGTACACACTTCAACAGGCAGGAGCCACAATAGCAGTAAAAGCCAGGCAACAGAGGCAAATATTACCAAGTTGGCATGATTATATCAGTCTAAGAGAAAAATATATTCCTTTGTAAGAAGCTTGTATAATATGGTTCATTTAAATAGTTTCAGAGAATGGGAGAAAAAAGTCCTTCCTTGTCTTGAGAATAAGCCAGGATTTTTCCATTTATGTATTCTGGTTTTGTTTCTTAGCATAAGGATGCCTACCAGGTGATCTTGGATGGAGTGAAAGGAGGTGCCAAGGAGAAGAGACTTGCAGCCCAGTTTATTCCTAAGTTCTTCAAGCATTTTCCTGAGCTAGCTGACTCAGCTATCAATGCCCAGTTGGACCTCTGCGAGGATGAAGATGTTTCTGTAAGAATAAGAATCTTGTAGCAAGTTGATACCTTGAATTTATATTTTGCTGTTTTCTCTTTTTTTAATGGGCTGTGTCTTTTGGGAGATCGGGGTTGGTCTTTGGACAACATAAATTTAATTGTATTCTTGCATTTACTTCATTGTGTGATGGTTTGGGAAGTTGCATCAGTTTTCATTTATCTTTCTTAGCTCCCACCACTGATCGAAGGAATAGCTCTGTAGAAAGAAATTTACAGTTTATTTGAATAGCATTTACATGGTTTCCTATCAAAAGGCACTTTGTGGTAATTGATTCTGATAAATATTGCTGGGAGACAGAATCTTGTTTGCACCTGAGAACCACAGGGATGTGATTCTGACTGTTGTGCTTCTTGAGATACTTCATGCTGCTTCTGTGGTGCTGGTAGAAGCTGTACCTTTGAAGCATCTCCATTTATCAGTTCTTAAGGGGTTTGGACAGATCATTCAAGGATTTTTTTCAGTGCTGGGAACAAACCCTAGAGTTTATGATACCCATATGCACAACTGTAGAACTACTAGAACTGTCCTTCCTGTCAGCAAATAAAACTCCTTAATAACACACATTCCGGCCTTTATTTTGTTGATCATATGAATGATTTTGTGAACAGAAGTGCTCTTTGAATTTGATTTTTCTCCAGTGCTGCCTAGCTCTAAGAAAAATATATTATTTTCTTCATAAATATGTCAAAATAGGGAAATTTGGGGTGTTATGTAATTCCTGAAATTTTAAATTTTTTAAAATCTCTACGTTATTGACAATTTCAATAGATCCGGCGACAAGCAATCAAGGAATTGCCTCAGTTTGCCACTGGAGATAATCTTCCTCGGGTAGCAGACATACTGACCCAGCTTCTGCAGTCAGGTAGGAGACCCATCCTGGCTGATGTCAAGGCACATCTAAATATGTACACAATTTTGCTTCTGTAGGACATTTTCATTGATTCATAATTTATCCCAGTGCTGTTCATGTCCTTCTTGTGTTTTCTCCTGCTTTATATTTGCTGTACAGTTAGGCTGAACAAGTACTAATTATTCTATCGAAACCAAAAATCTTTATTTTAGATAAAACAATTTCTTTTCATTCAAGTTCTCTGAAAGCATCTGTAGAAAAAGGCATGGTGAGGGGGGGAACCTTCCAGTTATGGACTGCAGCAAATTGCTTTCTGAAAAAGAGTTACTGGATTTCTCATCCAGTTTCTAGAACCTGAAAAAGCCTGAGGGCATTTTGGTCCATACAGTTTCATTTTTGGTGCAAAATAAATATTGTGGGGGTAAGTTGAGAATTTACTGTACATTTAATCTCAGTAAGTTATAAAATACTAAATATTAGGTGTTCAAACTTGTGTTAAAACTGCATGGTTAAGACTCTGGTCTTCTCAAGAAGGTAGATTTTGGTTTGGGTTTTTTGAGATTTATGCATTTCTTCATTTAGTTTAAGAGAGAAATAGTTGCTGCCACACAGAAATACTGTAGATTAATATAAAGAGTTTAAAAATAAATAACTATGTATTTTATATTAAGTGAAAGTTAGCTTATTTATTCAAATAACTAAATATATAGATTAATAACTTCCCTTCAAGTTTTCAGTCCTATCAAGTTTTAAGGTTTAGTTTTGGTAGGGAGACTGAAGTGACAAATAGCTTTTTTTTTTTGCTTCCAATTTCCATAATCATGGCTTTGAACTTCCTCAGTCTAATAGTTTTTAAAAATACAGGTTATATTGTTTATAGTTAAATGCTGTGGACAGAATTCTTGTGTAGTAGTAGCCATTTTGGTTTTCTGCTCTTACCTTTCCATTTCAAGTGCATATGAATTTTTTTTCTCTCTCCAGATGATTCTGCAGAATTCAACTTGGTGAACAATGCCTTGCTCAGTATATTTAAGATGGATGCTAAAGGTAAAGGACACGTTTTTCTGTACATGGCTTTTATTAATACTTTCCAGTCTGTAGTAAGATGAGAACAGGACTCAGTTTTGTGTCTTCTTAGTACAGTGCAAAAGTGAGACACACACTAATAGTTTGGTTTTGCAAACAGTACTGAACTTAATAATCATGGATGTGAATGATGCAGACTAATAAAAGAGTGTGGATTTTTATGTCGAGATACATGAAAATTGTAATGGTTTTTAAAAGTTAGTATAGCAGTTATTTTACAATGCATCATGGAATCTTAAAAGAGGGAACTTCTTCCTTCTGCATAAAAGGTCCAGGTCATAACTTCTAAAATAATTTGTGTTACCCAATTTATTCTCCATTCAGGGACTTTGGGAGGTTTATTCAGTCAAATCCTTCAGGGAGAGGATATTGTGAGAGAGAGAGCCATTAAGTTCCTTTCTACAAAACTGAAAACATTACCAGAGGAAGTGATGACAAAGGAGGTGGAGGAGTTCATATTGACTGAATCAAAGAAGGTGAGTGTCTGATTTCAGTTCAAACTCAAGTATTGCTCAACCATCCCTTATCATTGGTGTTGCTTTGGAGGTCTGTTTGAACGTTGTACAAACATGATCTTGTACTTAACCATTCTGATACACTCCGAAGTTTGCAGCATTTTTTGTGGTAATGTTAAAACCATGGTTCTTCTAATTTTGTGAGAGTGACTTTGATTAGAATTGGACACAATCATTCACATTGGAAAGGGTCTTTGAGAGATTGTTCAGCTCAGTGAATCATGCTCAGCTGAATTCTGATCAGACTTCTTGGTGCATTTTCCAGTTGGGTTTGAAACCTCCAACGATGGAGAGTTCCTATACTCTCTGGGCAGCCAGCTTCAGTGTTCAGGAGATTTTTTTTTTTTTTTCCCTCTATCCAGTTGAAACCTCCCGTTTTAGTTTTGTGTCATTGTTTCATTCTGACTACATCCACCTCATCAAAGAACCTGGCTGCTATGGGCAAGGTCTTGTTCTCAAGTGCTGGAAGGTTAGTTAGTTTGCCCCACCCACATACAGCTCTTCCTTTAGGCTGGAAAAGCCTGATTGCTTTATGTTCTCCTCACAGCTCCTATGCTATAGACACAGATCACCTTGCTGATTTACCTTCCTAAAGCTTATCAAGCGCCTCCTCACGCAGGAGAGCCCAACACTAGGTGCAGCATTCCAGATTTGGTCAGATGAGGGCCCAGCCAAGGACCTGTCAGTCCTCTGTCCCTTTGTTTCCCTTAGTCTGTGCTCTTGTCCTTAGCCCAGAACACTGCTTGTCAGCCAGGGTATGGTGCTGTCACTTTTGTTTAGCCTGCTGTCCCCCAGAACCCTCAGTCTTCTCGGCAGAGCAGCTCCCCAGCCAGTCAGTCCCCTACATGTGCCAATGCAGGGAAGTTGCTTCATCCCAGGTGCAGAACTTGGCATTTGTCTTTGTGGAATCTTAGGAGATTTCCATGCATTCCCTAAGCTGAGAAAGATGCAAAAACTTTTAAAACAACCAGTAATGAGTAGATACTTGTTTAAAATTTATTCTTCCTGAAGCATTTTTTTATTAGATAGGCGTTTGTTCTCAGTTTAGAGTTAAAAAAACTGTTTCTTGTGCACAGCTTGATGCCATTTGCTTTGGTTTGTAGGTGCATTCAATTATACTTAATGTTTTCATGTGTTTCTTCAAACTTGTGTTTTTAAATAAAAAACTATATGCTAAATTTAAATGCTAAGTATTTGCATACTTTACCTTTTCAAATTCAGTAGGTTTGACTTGGAGGTTTACAAATTGTTACCACAAAAATATGTTTTCTTTTTTTGTTAAGGTTCTGGAAGATGTAACAGGCGAGGAATTTGTTCTGTTTATGAAAATATTGTCTGGATTAAAAAGCTTACAGACAGTCAGTGGGAGGCAGCAACTGGTGGAGCTGGTAGCTGAACAGGCTGACCTGGAACAAACGTTCAATCCATCAGATACAGACTGTGTGGACAGACTCCTGCAGTGCACTCGGCAGGCAGTGCCATTGTTCTCAGTACGTATTTATTTGCTTTGCGTCGGGACTGTGGAGGAAAGTTAATGGCTGGAGCTTGGCTTTGGTGTTCCCAATGATTATGTTTGAAAGACCACAGATTAGTACTACTCCACTTTTAACCTCTAATGTATTCAAATGTTGGAAAACATCCGTAAGACCTCCAAACACAAAGACACCTTGTGTTTTTCTCTTCTCTTTTCAAATTTAAGCTGTTACAGTGAATTACAAGATTCTCACATTATTTTGTATGAATTTGATTATTTCAAGTCTAGTGCCAGGCAGTTGCAGAGCTTAAGGGCCTATTCTTGCGTTGCAAGCAATCTTTTCAGCTGCTGTTGGGGTCATCCTCTGATTTTAGGCTACCTGCAAGGAGGTCTGTGTCTTAGGAAAAAGAGGGAAGTTTATAAAGCTTTAAGGTACAGCTGTGGGGCAGGCATTTATAAGGGTGGAGGGTTGATGGGAGAAGAAATTTATCCCCTTCAGACTCAAGAGTAACATGAATAATGTGTGATGGTTTGTTTGTGGGGTTTTTTTTCAGAAAAATGTTCATTCCACAAAATTTGTTACTTACTTCTGTGAGCATGTTCTGCCAAACCTCAGCTCTTTGACTACTCTAGTGGAGGGTCTTGATATCCAGTTAGAGGTAAGCCAAAGCTAAAATCTTTTCCAAATAGTTAAAAATAACCATCCTAGATAAAGACAGCTATTTTAAAAATCACAAGCTCTTTCCTCAAGTCGTTTTCATTTCTTGGCTTGTAGGAAAAGTAGCTGCACTAGAAAAAACATTTGATCTATTGAGACATGACTGAGCATTGCCTTTTAAAGCGTGTGTCATCTGTCCCAAGCTTTTGAAGCAAGGTAGAATAAGTAGATCAGTGTAATCATTTTTATATTACTCTCAATTTTTTTTAAGCACATAGCATTTACTAAAATGATGGTTGCATAGTTTGGGCTAATTTAGCCTCCTAAGGGAGTGGCTTAATGTCTGTAATTTTGTTTACATTAATCAGTGCTACGGCTTCAGTTAGATCTCTGTGGCTCTCGCTTGAAGGTGAGCTGTGCTGCAGATGTGGGAGATTAAGTTTGTTTACTTGTTGACTAATGCTTGTTGGGATTAGACACACAAACTTGTGTTTCTCTTTACAGACAGGAAAAACAAATTAGGCATGTTCTTCCTTGTATTGCTTCCTGCTGTTTTGGGAGGGGTTTAGTTGTAATAGCTGGCCTCTACTGTGCCAGCCATAGTGATGTGATAATTGATTTTAAGTTGAATGTTAAGCTTTTCAGTTAACACACAAAAACCTGGCTATCCTTATGTGTAGGTTTTGAAGCTTCTTGCTGAAATGAGTTCATTTTGTGGTGATATGGAAAAGCTTGAATCAAATTTGAAGAAGCTGTTTGATAAATTACTGGTAAGACTAATTCAGTTTTTATTCATGTAAAACACTACGAAATTAAGTTTTCATCAAAACAAGTTATTTTTATGTATTCATCTCTTGGCTATTTCAGAGATAGTCCTGTCCACTGATAGAACGTTGAACATAATTTTGCCATTTAAAGCCTTTGTAGATAGAGATCTGTTACCTGAATAGTGTTTTTAAGCCAGTAAACTCATGTGTTTCTTCTTTTTAAATTTCATAGTCATGAGAGACTCGTGTTAATGTCATTAAATACTGTATCTGCACTGACAATTCTAAGCAAATTCAGCACTATTTCAGAAGCATTGGTGCAGTACATTATTGCTTCCTGTGGTACTTGTGCCACCATAGTATGTCCTCTGAGTCGAGTCACAGAAGTGTAGGTAAACCACCTGCACCAGGACTTTATTCAGTACTTCATCCATTAGTATAGAGATGGTGGATACTTCTAAAATTGTCAGCACAGGTAAACCATCCAGTTCAAACACTGTGAAAGAGCAGTCATTCAGCATAAATGTGTCTCATGCATTTGTTTCCCTTTCTGTTCTTCAGGAGTATATGCCACTCCCACCGGAGGAAGCAGAAAATGGGGAAAATGCTGGCAATGAAGAGCCCAAGTTGCAATTCAGTTATGTGGAGTGTTTATTGTATAGCTTCCATCAGCTAGGTCGCAAACTTCCAGACTTCCTGACAGCCAAGCTGAATGCAGAGAAATTGAAAGACTTCAAAATCAGGTAATGATTTAGAGGCAAGTGTTAATGTTCTGTTACAAGGTGTTTGTTAAAAAATGTTAGTGGAGTTCCCTGGGGCTCAGTACTGGGGCCCATCCTATTCAACATCTTTATCAATTACTTGAATGAGGAGATTGGCTGCATCCTCAGTGAGTTTGTGTGCAACAGCAAGTTGAGTGGGAGTGTTGATCAGCTGAAAGGAAGGCTCTGCAGAGGGTTTTGGACACGCTGAATTGATGGGCTGAGGACAACTACATGAGATTTACTAAGGTGGATTGCTGGGTCCTGCAGCTGGGTCACAACAACCCCATGTAGCACTGCAGCCTTGGGCTGGAGTGGCTTGAGAGCTGATCAGCAGAAAGGGGCTTGGAGGTGTTGATTGACAGCCAGCTGGGTATGAGCCAGCAGCATGCCCAGGTGGCTAAGAAGGCCAATGACATCCAGACCTGTATCAGGAATAACATGGCCAGCAGGACCAGGACAGTGATTGTCCCCCTGCACTCAGCACTGGTGATGCCTCACCTCAAATGCAATACCCAGTTTCAGGACCATTGCTTCAAAAAGAACACTGAGGTGCTGTAGTGTGTCCAGGGAAGGGCAGTGGAGATGGGGTCTCTTGAGGAGTGGCTGAGGGAGTAGGGGCTGTTTAGTCTGGAGAAAAGGAAGCTCAGGGGGGACCTCATTGCCCTCTACAACTGCCTGACTGGAGGTTGTAGTGAGGTAGGAGTCGGTCTCTTCTGCCATGTCTCAGCTAAAAGGATGAGGAAATGGCCTTATATTGTACCAGGAAAGGGTCAGATTAGATACTAGAGAAAAAAGTTTTACTGGAAGAGTGGTTGGGCACTGGAATAAGTTGCCCTGAGAGGTAGTGGAATCACTGTCTCAGGAAGTGTTCAAGAGGCATCTAGATGTGGCACTTGGGGGTATGGTTTAGGTGTGACAGTTGGATTAGCTGATCCTGTAGGTCTCTTCTAACCTTTATAATTCTCTGACTATGAAAGTGTGAATTACTGTTTGGATGCTAAAGAAGTACAAATCAGATTGATGGAAGACTTACTTTGAGCATTTTTCTTAAAGGGGAAGAAACAAGATTATAGTTTTCCTTTGCTTGTGCTTTTATTTCTACAGGACTGTGTAAATTTTACTAAGGGATTGCTTTTAAATCTTTTAGGCTGCAGTATTTTGCTCGAGGGTTGCAGGTCTATATTCGACAGCTTCGTCTGGCACTTCAAGGAAAAACAGGAGAAGCTTTGAAAACAGAGGAGGTAAGAATTGTTCAGGAATTTGGATTTTTCTAATTGAGCCTAAGGAAAGAACCATTGGCACATCTTAATAGGCTGCAGTCAGTTTTAAGTATGCAAATAGATTAAGAGAATAATAGTGCTAACATTATTGCAAGTGCATGTTACCTTATGCTACATTTTGCAAGTGAAGATCTAGTTTCGAATTTCAGCTGCTTGCTTGCTGCAGCCACATGTATTTGGTTTAATTGTGCTCTGTGCTTTGTTTTGAAGGGGAAATTTTCATATGTTGAGCAAAATGAAACACAGTGGGAACTACACTGGAACATTAGAAGCAACTAGTTAGTGTGAAACTACAAGAATCTTAAAAGCAGGTGTGATAAAAACTTGGAAGTGTACACACCTTTCACTATCATTGTTACTATAGCAATTCACTAGGAAGAGCAGTGAGTTTAATGTTACGGCTTCATGTAATGAGGTTGGCATAAAGCTACTAGGTGCTCATTGGTGTCTATTTTTTTTTTTTTACAGAACAAGATTAAAGTGGTTGCCTTGAAAATAACCAATAACATTAATGTTTTAATCAAGGTAAGTCCTCACATAATGAAGGACTAAATTCCCACGGCAGAGTAACCTATGCAGAAGAAAGGAACAGATTTGAACCAAGTTGTTTTGTGTAATTATGTATTGTTTTAGTTGGTGGTAGCCAGCTCAGAGTTGGTGCTGCTTTGCTTTTTCAGAAGAGAGGTGGATCTTGCTGATCCTGCCAACAGCTTAGCTTTTGCTGCTAATTGTCTTGGGATAGGGTGTGGATACACTTTCTTGTAGCACTAGTTGTCCCCAGAAAAAGACACCTTGCTTCTTTAGGGGTCTCTGGATTTTCTTGTCATTTCCCTTTCCTGCAGTGTCAGTGAGGAGTACAGAATAGTTCAAAGAGGTGCAAGGAGATATTAAGGAAGGAGGAAGGCAAAGCAAGCTGCTGTACAGAACCTGTTTCCCCAAAAAGCTCAGAAGAGATGGGCTGCAAGAAAGAGACTTTCATCTGGAGCCCATGAAACCATTCTGATTTCTTGTAACCCTCTTTCCATCTCTTCACTCTCACTTCCAACTATGAACCAAAAACTTGGCCCACCATATTGAGAAGCCTGTCTTGTACATTGTAGGGATATCAGATGTCTTCCATCTGGAAGGAGCCACTGTAGTTCATTGTAAGATGCTTGATGTGCACAAGATAGGAGAGAAAACCTGGCTTTCTCTGTAGGTTCCTTGAAACATTCAGGGCTGGATGAGATGGGGGTCTGAGCATCCTGATCTAATGGAATATGTCCCTGCTCATTGCAGGGTCATTGAAGTAGATGGTATTTAAACATCCCTTCCAACCCAAACTAGTCTATGATTCTGTATTTGGTCAGTGTAAGACACTATTCTGCTGAGATAAATCCTACTTGAATTTCCTAGTGAAGGCAGCCAGGTAAGGCAGTATTCTGCTGCCTTCTCTGCCATGGGACTAAAGGATTTACAGTTATTGGAAAGTAGTGGTTATTCTGGAGTCTCAGCAAGTAGCTAAAATTTTGAAGTGCAATTGACATAAATTTAACTGTAGAATAAACTGTCCAATTCTGCATCCATAGGATCTCTTCCACATTCCTCCTTCTTACAAAAGTACAGTTACATTGTCCTGGAAACCAGTACAGAAGGCAGATGCAAGGTAAGAGTTCTTCATACAGTAAAAGAAGACAGTGGGGTTTATTTTGTAAACAGTAAAAAATTAACCTCCCAAACTGTGTCTGTACAATACAGACAGCATGTGAGCATAAAGTTTCACATCAAAAATAACACCCATCCTGTGGCTGTGGTGAGATGCTCTTAGTCTTGCTTTAGGGATACTAAAGACAATCAACCGGAGGCTCTTCTGAGATACTATTATTCAGGGCATTATTATTGGCTACTGCTGGCTTCCAGTGGTTAATCTTTGTGGCTGAGCTAGTATTACTGTACTTGTCACCATAGGGGTGTAATGATATGTTTTTGTTTTCTTCTGTCAGCCAAAAAAGAGCAAGTGAAGATACAACCTCAAGTTCACCTCCAAAGAAAGCTTCAGCAGGACCAAAAAGGGATGCCAGGCAAATATATAATCCTCCCAGTGGAAAATACAGCAGTAACCTGGGTAGTTTTTCTTATGGTAAGTTAGGCAGCTTGGAAAAACTTTTGTCTAGTGACAGTTGTGTCTTGGGGTGGGGCAATAAATAGCACATTCATGGAAGATCAAGTTTTACTGTCATGAATGTTTGTTTGTGATGGTCTCTTCCCAGCTGTTGATGTATTGCAGTGTTTGAATGTTACCAGCCTATGACTTAGGTCATTTGCAAGTTAGTTTTAGTAGTGTTTTCATACCTAGAGTTAGTAATTGAACTGTTGTGTTCTCTGTTACATCACACAGTGCACGAGTTTCCCATTGAACAGGCCAGTTGCAGTAAATGGCAGAGCTGGGTTGCCTCCTGTCATACGACTGGACCTGTGCTGCATTCCTATTACAGCCACTGCTGATGTTGCAGACCTTCTCCAAAAGTTCTGGGAATTGCCAGTTCACTGTGCATACACACAGTTATATCCTCGTGCTGCCAGTCACACGGAATCTGCCTTTCTGCGAGTCATATTTTTGGGTGAAGCACAAGAGCAGTTGCAGACTGAATGAGTAGGACCAGCAGTGGCAGCAGCCCATTCCTGTCTTTCCTGTAGGCCCATTGGTTCTACCTCTGGCAAGTAAAGAGTCTGCTATGACAAATTGTCACCCACACCCACGGGTTGAAAAACTAGAATAAAGCTTTGGCAGATATATATAAAGCAAAGAGAAGAGATAACACCATGTACAAATTTCTTATTCTAGACTTCAGGTGACGCACCTGTGTCTTTTAAGATAAGCTTGTAATCCTGCAGGTCTAAATTCAACCAGAAATGTTTTATTGCTTGCTACTGTTTCCTGTTAGTGAGATGCTTTCTCCTCATTAGTCAGCTTCTGATTTTTATAGCCTTCAAAACCAGCATGCAGTTCTCTCTGTAGATTAACATAAACTGTATTTTAAGACTATACATTAAGAGAAATTATGAAAGGGAAATGAGGGTTTGGTACACCTTCAAACAAATCAAAGAAACTATATAAACTTATTAGGGTTTGTGTTGTTGGGGATTTTTTTGCTGTGATCAGATATATTCATAACAAAGAGAAAGGAAAAACTTTCTACAGTATGCAAATAGTTTGTGTGGTATCCATCTTCAGCTAGGATTTGTAACTGAATGACGATATCAGCCCCAGAAAAAAAGAATATACTGGTGGTAACTTAATGTTAAGTAGGAAAGGACAGATAGAAAGACAAAGTTCTGGTTTTCCGTAGTTTTATAAAATCACTAGTAGCAAGTCAGACTGACACCTCAAGGTTAATATTGTGTTATTGAACAGGAGGAAGAGCTAGGCAGCCAGTTTTCAATTCTGTGGTGATGTATTGGCCCAAATACAGTGCTAAATTACAGGGACAGTTATGTATCACAGTATTAGTATGCAGAAAGGCTGCACTTAATTTGGAGGGGCTCATTCTCCTGACCTCCTTTTAAAATTAGTGGGGTCCATTTTCCATCAGAAAATAATTCAGCAATCTCATGGTCCATAAGGAGGCATAGCCTCAGAGACTGAAGTTACCCTTCAGTACCTCCAGATCCTGCTATTCAGTTTGGATCTGTATAGAGCATAAAACTTGCCTGAAAAGTTTCAACTCTTTATTTCAGAGCAAAGAGGTGGTTTCCGGGGTGGACGAGGACGAGGCTGGGGAGGACGTGGCAATCGCAGCAGAGGAAGAATCTACTAAGAAGACTGCTAAATCTTCCATGCCCCTGAAGGGCTAAAGTGAAAGTGCTACTCAGCAAGTTTGCTTGGAGCATTGTTTTCTTCAAGGACTGCCTTCCATTGAGACTGACTTAAATGTTCTTTATACCTTTGTATGTATGATCTACTTTTCTAACGGACTACGACTTGTCCATAGTGAAACTACAACTGTATTTTTGGATGCTTACAGTCAGCAGTTTTGGGTTCTTACTTTTGAAGTGTCTTCAAGATTCAAAATTGGAAAAGAGCATAGATGTTTCATCAAAAGCTGCATCTTGACAGTTTGTATATTAACCTAAAAGTCAGCTACTGCATAACTGAAATATATAATTGAGTTTATGTATTAAGTAATGGACAGGAAAGGCATGACAACAGATATGTGTTAGATAAGCTTAGCAGCTGAAATAATCCTTTCCTCATCTGTAACCATATTTTGCAATATGTGGAGAAGAGTACCATTGTTAAATTTGCTTTGATTTACTTTCTTTAACTGAATTGAATGAAATACATGCTGTTTTTTTAAAGTTTGCAACATGGCTGGAAATCTGTTCTGCTTGTAGCATGAAGCAGTCTACTTTCTTAGAGATGTGGAGAGTGTGGCGTTTTTTGATTTGCACATCTTGCTCTTCTCCGTGCATAATAATACAAAAGTGATGTTTTGAAAATTAATTTTTAATGTTTAATATGAATATGTGCATATAGTTATGCCGTGAAATCTCAGTAAATGAATAGCATAAAAAACCAAAACAATAAATGATGAATTATTTCAGGAATGGGTAAAGACTGATGCAGTGATTAAGCTTCAGAGACTGGAGCTGGACCACAGGTGCTTCTGGCTCTTTTCTGTTTTATGCAGATTTCTGGATTAGTTGGCACTGGAGGGTGGACTGGTTGGTTGGTTTTTCTTGTTTTGTGATTTTTGTGTGTGTGTGTTTTGGTTCTTTTTTTTAACCAATAGTTGCATTTAAAAATATATAAATAAAACTGTATTTTGGGTAATATTGGAAAATTCCAGCTATGTAGTTCAATTCAGGTGGAAAAGTTAACAATTCCATGCTATTTTTTTCCATAGCAACTTGAGATTTTTATTTACTGGTGTGCATCCAGAAAATACAATGTAAGAGCACAATGCTTTTTTTTTTTTTTTTAATTCTCACCACTCAAAATTTTAACTTCTCAGGTCATTCAGCATTGTAAAGGAATTAGTATATAGTAAAAAGAAGTCAAAACAGGAAAATAATTTTAATTAAGTGTTCCGGAGCATGTTGATGTAAAATAACTTAGTCTTTAGAAGAGTGAATAATACTTCTTATCCTCCTTTTTTTTGCCCAGTGATATCCACAGAAGGTGATGTCTCCCCACCCTAGTTCCATTTGTATTTGCTTGTATATCTGATTCAGGTGTTTTCATTAACAGTCTTTGATATTTATCACTACAGTCAGAAGGCCACAATACCAAAATTATGTCAAAGTTCAAAACATTGTTGAAGATGCTAAATTCAAAGTTTTGTTTTTGCTTAACTCTGAACAGTAGGTAGGAAACTTTGGACATTCCAGGACATGTGAGCTGACTGTATTTCTCATTACATGCCAGCTGCTAGACTCCGATTTGGCATTAAAACCATGAAACTTGGCTAAAAGCTTTGAGGAAATCTGTGAGGTCAAAATGTCACTCTGAAAATAGGCACTAGATATGTAATAAGCTTCTATTGGGAAGAAAAAAAAAGAAAAAGACATTTTGCACTTGCGGCTATAATTGGTATTTTGAGGGGATTTAATAATGTTATCCCAAAGCCTAAACATAGCTTGTATTTAGACTAGTAACTAGGTACTAGCAGCTTCTTTTCTCACTGAATTTTGGGTGAGTTTTCTTTGTGTGACTCCTGTATTTCAGAGGTGATGTGTAAAGCTCTTGTGGCCTCAGAAGTAGTTAGATTATTTTTCCCCAGTTTCCTATCTAATTTTAACATAGTGAGTTCTTGTGGAAACACCTGTTTACCATCTTGTTGAATTGTAAATGTTCCCTTACAGCTTTGGAATAAATTCATTTTGTAATTTTGTTTGGCTCATTGTTTCACAGTTACTCTGCAGTATTGTGTCACCTTAGTAAAAGAAGTTCTGTGGTACCTTTTTGTTGTAGTTCAGTTACTCCTTAAGTTGCTGTAGATGCAGAAAGCTGTTTACCACTAAGGATGGATCATAATAAGACTGCATTAACTGTTTCAAGTTTAAAGTAATTCAACTTTCAAATGCAGAATTTTGAGGGGGAATTTAAATATTTGTAAAAGCTGCATGTTTACATCTTGGGAATTCGGTGAAAAGGAGTCAGTCATTGTCTTCCTCAAACTCGTCTATGTTGACAGTGTGATACAGTTTGTTAGTACCTTATGAGAGGAAAGCTAATGTCTGCAAACAATTGGATGGATGAAGGTGTGGGTGTTGACGTCTTTGAAATGGGTCCCAATGTCTCTCCTAACTTTGGGCAGCAGGTTTGTTGCAGAGCCAGGACAGCTTGGCTCCTGAAACAGACCAGGGTCTGCATAACCCTGAGTTTCTGAACTTTGGTGTAAAATGGTAGGTTTAAAGGAGGAATATGTGGAAGGCAGTTCAGGAAGGCTGTACCTTCCTGGTACCTCAGCCAGTGGGGAAAGGAAGAGGGCAACGTGCGGCCAGTTTAGGATAAAAGGAGGCTGCGCCCTCCAAAACCCCTAGAGAGAAAAACCCATGGTTCTGTGCCTCAGTGGACTCCCTCCTTTTACTGGAATAAAGCTGCAGGACTCCTGTCTCCTTTTTGGACAAAAACCTCTGCCGTTTGTGGATTTTCCTGACACTTATAATAGAGCAAGAGTCACTTGGAAGGGCAGCCTAGGATTTTTTGTGGAATCTAATACACCTGATTTGAAAACTCTGGCAGCAGTAAGGAACTATCATACTTATGCAGTATTTTCTCTAGGCTGATAGACACCAAATCTGTTGAACCACTGACACACCATTTTGGAAACTTGTTCTTGTTTCTACTTAATGAGTTTGAGGTGCAAACAAATGTTGCTGTTTAATAGGCACTGGGAAGTTTGATGTTCCCAAGAAGCTGGACTGCAGGAAGATCAAACAGAACATTTGAACGTGGCAGCTTTTAGATTTCTCTCGGTATTAGGGAAACAGGTTCCCTCTGCTGGATTGGTATTTACTGTCAACTGGAACAGGAAAAGTTCAGGTTTTGCTGTGTAACTGAAAAGCATTAGAAGGGATGTGGCCTTCAGAGCTCTCTTCACGCAGCTCCTGGGAAGGCTGGCGTTAGCTGTGTGTGCATGGCTGCACCGCTTGTGCGTCGCTTGCTTTGCGCGGGGCACAAAGTCGTTCCCTCGACCCGTCCTGGTGAATGTTCCAGCGCCCCGAATAAAAATCACCTCTTTTAAACTGAAGTGTTCAGCGTGTCGCCACACGGCGCTTGTTGGCATTTAACGCCGGCCTTGTGCTCGGGACAGCAGCTCGGCCGTTACCGGCGGCTGCCAGGGCTGCGGGAAGGCGCCGTTGGCCGGACCCGGCTCCCCGCGCGGGGCAGTCGGTGCGCGGTGCTGTAGCGGTGCTCTAGGGCCGCGCCCCCGCTGCTGTGCCGCCCCTCAGCCCGGGGCCGCTCCGGGACCGAGAGCGCTCGGCCCGCGGGCTCCCGGCGCCGCCTCGGGCACCGACCCCGGCCCGCCCCCGCCCCGCCCCGCCCCGCCCCGCGGCCGCACCGGGCCGAGAGCGCGGCACCGCCCGCTCCCAAAATGGCGGCGGCGGCCGTTCCGCTTCCGGGGGGTGCGAGCAGGCCGGGATTGGGGAAGATGGCGGCGAATGGAGCGTCCGGGCGGGGCGGGCTGGGACGGGTATGGGTCTTCTCCGGCTGGGCCCTGGGCCTGTGCTCGCTGCTGGCCTCGGGGACGCGGCCCGCTGCTGCCACCACCCACTGGGTGGTCACCGAGGACGGGAAGATCCAGCAGCAGGTGAGCGGCCCGAGGGACGCGGGGCGCTGCCCACCCGGCTGCGGAGGCACGGAGAGCCCCTGTCCGCGCCGTCACTCACCCACAGCCCCGGTCTGCCCCGAGCTGTGCGGCGCGGGGCACGGGGCTGCTCGGCCCGGAGCGAAGCCCTGCCTGTTCCCGCAGCCGCCGGTGCCGGTCGCGGCCCCGGCACGGGGGTCTCCCGCAGCGAGCTGGCGTCGCTTGTGAGACGTGGCTTGAATCCGCCGGAGCCCCGGGGCGAGGCAACGAGGAGGGGCGGTCGGTGGGTCGGGGAGAGCCGAGGACGGATTTCGGCTGGAACTCTGTTCGGAGCAGCGGCGGTTCCTGCCTAGGGGCCGTTCCCGGGGAGCCTCCGGCACGAGGCCGGGTCCCGCTTTGGTGGCGAAAGCAGCGGCGCCGCGGCCCCGGCTCGCAGCCGGGACCCGAGCGGGGCCGGCCCCGGGCTCCTCGCATCGGGGAGGAGATGTCAGTGAGTTTGCGATTTTTCACATCCAGCCGCAGCCGACCCGGCCGCTTTTCCTTCCTGCTGGAAGTAGCAAAGAGAAGCGGTGGCGTGTGTGCTCGGTGCAGGAGCACAGGCACGCCATGTGGGTTTAGTCAAAATGTCTTATTTTAGTGCGCTCTGCCTCATGTTCACTAAGCGGCTTGAAAGAGTCGATCTGTATCTCGTATTTAGGCATTTTCTTAGTTGCTTGCTTTCCTGTTTGTTGTAAAGGAAGCAGTACTAGAAATTTACTTTGGTGTCAGACCTGTCCGGTTCCCTCTGGAGTGGAAGAGTTGGTCGCTGTAGCAAGCAGTGTGGCCTGCCCTCTGTACGAAGGATTGGAGACGTGAATGTCCATTATCAGCTTCTGTTTGTGAGGATTCTTAGTCGGGTTTTCCTGTCAAAATGCATTGAGGTCCTCAGACAGGTGGAACAGACTTTTCTCTGCAGGAAATTCCTGCTGTCTTTATGGTTCTCGGGCACTTCGGCTGTCTGGGTGGATCCAGGCACTCTAACACCCTCGTTAATAATAAATTAATTTATGACACCACTTCCAGTGCTATCTCATCACTTTTCCCCACTTAACATAGTGGGGAAGTGGTGCAAGTATATGATAATGGTCTGGAATCTGTGTGTGTATACTGAGTGTATAACCTAAAATTTGGGCCAGGTGTTGATTTTGATTATTGCAAGAAAAGCAGCTGCGGCTTGGAAAAAATCCAATTAGGTAAAAAGGCTTGAAAATCTTACTAGCTAAATTCATTACTTATTTTAAGGAATGGCATTTCATTATGTCATCTAACTGATGGTACAGGTAGAAGCTTCCACTACACCATTGCTATGCTTAGTCTTTTCTATTACAGTCCCAAATGCCTTGTAAGCAGGGGCATTCGCATGTTCCCTCTGTCAAGTTCTCAAAGCCTGTAGGTGAGGTGAGAAAACAGTATCTGTGGCATAACTTCTCTTACTTGCATGGTCAAAATTAATTCACCCATTTCCAGCAAGGAAATTCTAATTATAAATATGTTATTACTTGGACTATGAGGAGCCAGATTCTTCAGTACCTGGAATGTAGTGCTGCGAATTGTCCAGTGAGTTTTTTGTAATTAGATGCATTTTGGCATCTGTGATTGTCATGTCCCTGGCTCTCATGAAAATTGTATTTAAATTTGTGGTTATTGCTATTGCCAGCTCTGCATGGCACCTCTGAATTTCGTTTTTTCCACGTACTTGTGTTTTGGGGAATCACTGGACAAATTTTTTAGTGAACTCCAGTATTAAGTGCCAAAATGCAGCAGTGGTTCCGTAGTTAACAGCAAAAGTGACAATCTCCACCGTCCAGCAACAGGCAGGAACTGTTGTCCCACTCTACATTGCACAGGTACAGTGAGACCTTGAGTGCTGCATGCAGGTTTGGGTGCCTCAGGATAAGGACATTACACTCTTAGACTGCGTGCCCTCCCAGAGGAGAGCAGGCAGGAGGATGGAAGCTCTCAAGGGTAAGACTGATGAGAAGCAGCTGGGGTCACTCGGCTCATTCAGCCTAGGTCTGAGGAGACCTCATCCAAGCCTACAGCTTCCTCAAGCAAGGCAGTGGAGGGGCAGGTGCTGATCTCCTCTCTCTGGTGATGGTGAGAGGACATGAGGAAAAGGAATGAAGCTGTGCCAGGGCAAGTTCAACTGGACATTAGGAAAAGGTTCTTCACAGACAGGATGGTCGGTCACTAGAACAGGCTCCCCAGGGAAGTGATCACAGCACCAAATGTGTCCGAGTTCAAGCAGCATCTCAGCAGAACCTGGAGGATTCATAAGAGATTTATCAAATAATTGGTAGAACCACCAGTATTCCAAAATATTTAAGCTCTCCTAATACCAACAACTTATTAACAGGATAAAAGCCTCCAACTTCACTGCAGAGCACTCCTTTGCTTTAATTTTTCAGAGTATTCTTCATTAAGTTGTTATGTATCATGGGAACTCACGGGTCCTTTCCAACCTCAGATACTCTGATTGGCAGTGGAAATCTCTGCATGTTATGTGCTCCAGGGCCCTCACCACCTCACGTGGGCTTTGCTGGCCCCTCAGAGTCAGGACAGAGAGCTGAAGCAGGCGCCTTCCCGCGGGTGCCTGCTGGAGGGGCACGATCAGACCCCTTGCCCAGTGGGCTCCAGCCTTACCTCTGCAGCCCAGGGTGCAGTTGGCTGCCTCAGCTGCCAGGGCTCCCAGCTGCCTCACCACCAGCTTTCTCCCCTCCTAAATGCCATATCTGGAAAGTTGTTTTTCTTTCAGCCCCAGCCTTTCCTGCTGCATGGGGCTATTTCATCGCATGGGCTTGTGGCTGCTGTTGACAACTTCATGAGATAGGTCCCTGTCAACCCATTCTCCTCCACCTTGTCTTGCTGCAGCCCTGCAATGGCCACGCTTCCCCACACTTGCAGAGGACACCAAGCTTGTGGTTCTTTTTTATCGCTGTCAGTAGTAAAGAGCTGTGTTAGTAATGATTGGTATTGATCCCTGAGGGATGTTGCTGGTGGTCAGCCGTTGTTGGACCTTGCACTGATCATTGCAATGCTTCCAGCACAGCAGTCTCTGACTGGAAGTGGCTGCTGGTGGCAGAGAGTGGTGATATTAATCAGCATTTATATGATTTAATAATTTTGGAAATACTAGCATTCTTAAAGTCTGAAACACATCTTCAAAGATTGCCAGCTTTTTAGGGAGGCACAGGCTTGATCTTCACTTGGACTACTTCAGTTTATCTGAATGAAGCCCATGTAATTAAGAGGTAGGCAAAACTTAATTGATAGTAAGACCCAGACATTCCCACTGCTAAATGAGCCACTATCAGTGGAAATGCAGATGAGCACCAGTGACAAGTGACTTCCTTGTAGCTTTGAGTTTGCTACTGTGAGCTTTGTTTTCCTTGTTACCAAAGTGCGGGACCTGTGGGTGAGGAGCTGGCAGCCGGAGTCACGGATCCTGACCTAAATACAAAATACAGTTGCTGGAATGTGTTTGAGGGAAGAAAGGTGAGATTATTATACATTGTTGACCTAAAATCTCTCTTAGCTGTTTCTCCTTACAGTGCTGCAAGGGTGCAAGCATTTAATATGAGACTATATTCAAGCATTCAAGTGAGATTGACTTTTCTGTGACCCAGGACCACAGGAATACCCTAGCTCAGCCTTGATTTCCTAGTGGTACGAAAACCTAACAGCAGTGGCAAAATTAACACAGACCGAACAATTTTCCATATATCATCAAGATCTCATCTATTAAACAGGAGTACTTGCTAAGTAGGCACTCTTCAAGTTTCTAGTGAGCATTTCTAAATGACAAAACAAATTACTAGCAGTGCATATAATATTTCAGAGTCTCAGCCATCAAGAAAAAGCCATCAAGCTGTATCTGTTGCTATAGTAGCTGGTTTTCAGATCAAAGACATCACTCTCTGGATCAGTTCATGTTCTTCTTTTAGTCGGAGTCTACCTTCAAGTGTGTGCTCTTACAAAGCCAGAGACTGACTAATCGTCTCTTTTTAATGAGATTATATCTGCTCAGTGCACATGTCTACAAGCCATTTCACAACTCACAGTATAAAGTTCAGGCTAATATATAACTGATTTTGACAGTGCTTGTCTGCCAGTAGGGAAGCTAGTCGCTCTGCAGAAGTACTAGTGTACTTCCAGAGAAGAGAGAAACCCAGTGTGAAGAGAGGACAGACAATTGTAAGATTAAATGCAATGCAGAATACAGTCATTCATGGCTTTAATGGTGGGGACCAGCTGCTACCATGGCTCAGAGACCTGACGTACGAGAGCAGAGGTAGGGTCTTTCTAGAGATGCCTTGATGGAGGTGATTAAAACTGAGCAAGTAGTGGGGACTCAAAGGGCTGCCTTTTTGTGGACTGCTGTGAACTCTGAAGAAGTTAGGTCAGAATAATTAAACAAAGCACAGAAAATTTCCAGGCAGATGATCCAAAGCAGGATTGGGAAAGTGTTGTCAGGAGCAAAGAGACCCTGGCAAGAAATCTGAGTTGGCAAAAAGTTGTTTTAGTTTTAATGTGTTGTCATATGTTTTGAAGTTCATGAGAGATGATCTGGAGAGTCAAAGAGCATTGCTGGCTAACTTACTTGGAACTAAGACAACCAGCTGCTCAATGAATGTGATGTCTGAATTTCCTGCCGCGCTGTAGTGTGCTTCACTCTGGCTTAGTCCAGTAGAGAGGAGAGACAGCACCTGCCAGTTGGTCATTTGGTTGCAGATTTGATTGCAAGTGCACCTCAGGCAGCAGCAAGGCAAGTGGATTCATGGATGGCTTTAGAGTTAGTTCATGCATTGCTCTGTTTGGCATCTGAGTGCACATGTATGCTAACAGGTTGAGATGAGAGCAGTGGTCCATGTGCTCAAGAATACAGGAAAAGCACCCATCCAAACCCAAGGAAAGCTGAGATTCTTTCTAGTGCAGCCAAATAAAAAGCTATTTGCTGCTCACAAAAGCATCTTCTGTGATACATGTAGTCATCGCTCAGTCCTATCTTGAAAATGACAGATGAATGTTTGCTTTGCTCTTCTCTAAAGGTTAGTTTGCTTGGTTGTATGAACTCCTAGCTGACTGAGTTTCTTATCCTTCCAAGTCTATTGTATGCTATACAAAAACAAACAAACAAAAAAATAACAACCAAAAACCCAACAACAAAAACAAGGAAACAAAAAACCTACACACAAATTTTTGCATGCACAAAAAAAAAGTTCATTTTTACTGAAGTGTGTAAGGTGGAGCTATGTCTTCCCCAAAACAGTTGTCAGTCCCTCCTTATGAGGGTGTGCAAAACACCTGGGCTGGTTGGTTTGAATGTTCTGTAGTTTATTAGATGTTATCCTATCCCTAGGATGAGCTGAAGCAGAATGGTTCTGAGGCATAGGTAAGGTTTTCTTTAAGAAAAGGAAAACTTGTTCCGGTTTAGAACTTCTCTCTTGATCACCAGAGGACCATAGGCCTTCATGTGCTATGAAAAATAGTAGTTTAAAAAAAATTTTTTAACATTTTCTGCCTTTACATAAGTGCGAAAAGGAAAACTTGTTCCGGTTTAGAACTTCTCTCTTGATCACCAGAGGAGCATAGGCCTTCATGTGCTGTGAAAAATAGTAGTTTAAAAAAATTTCTTATCATTTTCTGCCTTTACATAAGTGTATAAGAAATTTTTTAACCTGAATGTTTTGTGGATGGCTGGGTTGCTTAATGTCCTTGTCTCAGGTAGGCATTTAGAACTGCACTTTACCTGCAGGGTGAAGCTTCCCAGGAGAGCACAGCCTATGTGTGTCTGTGTCACTGTGAACATCACGACTAGATTCAAATTTGTAAAAACAGGCCTTGTGGTAGCCTGTATGTGGCATGAGAAATGCAAATGCTTCATTCAGTGGAGCCATGGTAGAGAAGTAGCTTCCACTGCTTTCAACTCAGCAGTCAGAGATTTGCATCTGAGGTGGACGAGCTAAGAGGCAGATCCCAAGGGCTGCTGAGCTGCAGCTGTTGGTGGCTGTGCCCCTCACAGCTGCCACAGTCCAGCAGGTAATCTTATGCCAGGTTTTGACTGCTGACAGAAAAGCTTTAGTGCAGAGATGTCTGGATTTAGCTGGGCATGGTAATACACACCAAGGCAGTTCAGGCTGTAAGTCCAGAATGCTGTAGCAGTGGCTCTGACCATGTGTAGGCATGTCCTGCTCACTCCTCAGCTCCTGGTTTTCATACAGCCTTTGTCCTCTGGATGCTGTGTGTTCCCAGGTCCCATTTCTCTTAGGATCCTCACACTTTGATTTCCTGTTTTCTGTCACCTTTAAAATAAGAGTTGGACAATCTGAAAAGATTATACAAATCAACTGTTTAAAACTAACTATTCTGTGGTGAGAGTTACGCTTCATGCCTGGAATGCTTTCCCTGTATTGTGAGCTTCGCAGCTGAAGGGTAGCCTTGGAATTGGCCCAAGAACGTGTTTGCATGAAGACCCCACCAAAGCCCAAAAGAGCAGAGTCAGCAAGATTCTGAAATCCATTGTTCTTACATGTACCTGCCTGCTTTAAAAATACACTGCTGGATAAAGTAATTTCCCTCAAAGTTTAACAGAAAAAATTAATTTGTTTTGCGTTGTTCATTTGCTGAAGAAGTTACTGCTCAGGGTTAATCTTTTTTAATGTCTTCTAAGTCTAATAATTAGTCTTCCTGTCTGTATTTTCAGTATTAGAATACTTGAAATTTTTAGGATTTGGCAGTGAGAAATCAAGAACCAGTCTGCTTTTATGAAAAAAAAGTACTTACAGATGTAATCTGAATGATCTCTCCATCTCTTGTTTTGATTCAGCTGAGCATATGGCTACTGAAGAATATAAGACCTAGAATATACAGGTTGGAAATTTGTACCCTTAAATATGACTAGCAGCACATTGGACACATGGTGTTCCAAGTAAAGTCTTGTTTCTCTTTGATGTATTTAGATCTGTTACCTAGGATATTCATAGCTTGTGTGATCTCAGTTGAGCGGAGCTATTCAGTAATACTGTAACTTTGTTTGGTTTTATTTCTGAAGTGCTACAACTGTTTAAAATTTTTGTTTTCCCTGTAGCACAGCTAGTATTAATAATATCAAAATATCTAGTGCTGTTTGTTAACAGGTTCTGCAGCAGTAAGCTTTTAAATGGCTCAATACTCATAAAAACCTATTTCAACATCATTTTTCTGTGTGAATTTTTCAAGTGACAATCTTGGAACAAGTGTCTTCTGACACTGCCTACTCATCATTTGGATGAGTCAAAGAATTTATTTTCCAGTTTTGTAGTTTGTCTTGCACTGAAACCTGTACAGATTTTTTCACAGCTTCCTCAGAAATGCCATGTAGCATCATGTTGGAATGTAAAGTATCTCAAGACAGCAAGAATATACCAAAAGACAAGCACCAGTTTTCAGATCCTTGGCTCCCCCTCAAGACTGCAAGTTCCACACTGTTGGAGGGGGAATTGCCTTTATTTTGTACAGTGACAAAACATCCACTGCCTATAAAACAAATATGGGGAGCCCATATTTCTGTATGCCATCATTTGGTACAGTGTGTTTTCAGCTTTTTCTCCAATAATCTGCCTTCTGCCTTCATGTCATGCTTATAGGACGTGCAGAGGCACTAATAGCAATTCTGATTTTGATGTGCCTGCGCCTCAGTTAACAGTGGGGTTTCCACAGTACTTTTAAAAAAAACCTTACTTAAAAATAGTTGACTGAAGCATTCATCGGCCCTCATTTTAAAAAAAAAGTACTTCCTGGTGCAATGTAACTGGATTGTTAGGAAAAATATGCTGGAAGGTTTGGCAAAACTTGCAAGTCTAATTGCTGAGAGACTTTGATATATGGAGGTAACATAGGGGACTCTAAAACTTCAGGGTTTGATTCAACTCAATGTCTTTTCTCATTACACAAATACTGTGTGTTTCTTGCTGAATCAGGTTCTTGGTGTACTTTGTGACAGTGAATAAATTTGAACTGTGGTTTATAAAGAAACTTTCACCTTTGGGCAAAGTTGAACAGAGAACACTTCTTCTAAAAGTGTTTTACTGGCAGGCTTTCTGCAGTGTAACTACAGTAGCTGTCAAAGGTTCAAAGAAAGCTTTTCAGCGCAACTTTTTTTCCCTGTTTACTGTGTTGGAATTGAAGTCAAATTCTTGCATTTCAAGCACTTCATCTTGCATGTCACAGTTTCAGCACTTTGGAGGAAGAGTAAATGAATGTGGTGCTGTGCCATCAGCGAAACACTTTGAGTTAAAAATGAGTGAGTTGGACAAAGCATCTGTTCTGGAACAGGAGTCTCCACTCTCGGCACCATGAAGCTGTGTTTGCTGTGTATCTTGACGTCTGCTCTGTTTGATCCCAGAGGAGCCTTATGGAGAGTTGCTCACGTTTTGAAAAACATGATCCAAGTCACAAGATCGGAGTATTTTTCACTCGCCTGACTCCCGAATCAGGTGACAAGGCAGAACAGACTTTGCATAAAGGGGTGAAGGTGGCAAGTGTTGGTAAGAGCACAAGCATGACATGAGTCTGAGTGAAACCAGTATCCTCTGAAATCTACCTAGAGTCTTGTTGTGGGAAGGAAGGGGAATAATCCAGAACAGTCTCTAGGTAGCCATCAAATGTCTTTTATTTGGACTATTGTATTTCTGACTAAAGAATTGTTTGACAGGTCTTCTCTTTGAATTTTAATAAGCAGCAACTCACAAGAAAGTTCTCATTATTTTGTGGTTTTATTCAGGGTGTAATTTTCCTGGTTTGGGGACATGGCTGCACAGGAAAGCAGGAAGATGCCAGGTAGAACTTAAGCACAAGCAGCATGAGGGAAGTGTGAGAATCCATGTGACAAGCCCTGCAGAGCTTCAGGTGTGTCTTCCTGATTTCAGCACATCTTGCTTCCCACTTGTCTTTATCACTGCTGCTACTCATATCTGCGCTGTGCAAGTTATGCAGATGCAAACCTTTGTTTGCAACTTACTCGCTGTATTCTTCATGAGGTGTCACTACTGCCCTCAATGGCAAACACAGTACTGGTGCTCTTCACAGCTCAGTATGTCAGCTTTGTCTTTTTCCTCCTGTAGAAATCTTTGGCACCATGAAGAAAATGCATTTGATGTAGAGATGGGTGTTGTAAAAAGCTGGATAATGAACTGTAAGTCTTCACAGTGTTGCTGACTGGATCTGAGATTAATAAGTTTCAGTTCAAAAGCCATCTGTCTGTCACTACAGAAAAGGGAGTAATGAAGAGCTTACCAGGTGCCCACCAAAGCTGCTTCATCACTCCTCTTGTCAGCTGCACAGGGGAGAGAAAATACAAGAGAAAGTTCAAGAGTTTGGATAAGGACCGGGAGAGGTCACTCTCCAGTTACCCCACAGGCAGAACAGACTCAGCTTGAGGAAATTAGTTAATTTATTACAAATCAGATCATGGTAGGGTAATGAGAAATACAAGCAAATCTTAAAAATATCTTCCCCCAACCCATCTTTTTCTTCCTGGACTTAATTTCTGATTCCCTACCCCCTCCTCCCTGGGTGGTACAGGAGGATGAAGAATGGGCATTCTGGTCAGTTCATCACAGAGTGATTTTACCACAGCTTCCTCCAAGAAGTACTCCTTCTCCTCCAAGGAAGAACTCTTTCCTGTGCTCAAGTGTCATGTCCCTTCCACAGGAGAAAGTCCTGCATGAACTCCTCCAGTGTGGTTCCTTCTCATGGGCTGTCACAAAACGTTCCAGCTCAGGGTCCCTCCCACAAGATGTCATCCTTCAGGAACAGGCTTTTCCAGTGTGGATCCCTGGAGGGCCACAGGTCCTGCCAAAAGTCCTGCTCTATTGTGGGCTTCCCACAGGTTCACAGCCTCCTTTGGGTGTCCACCTGCTGTGGTGTGAGGTCCCCCATAGGCTGCACATGGATCTCTGCTCCCTGATGGGCTGCAGGGGACAGCCTGCCTCATTGTGGTCTTCACAACAGGCTGCTGGCAAATCTCTGCTCTGGCACCTGGAGCACCTTCTCCACTCCTTCTCCACTGACCTTGGTATATAAAGGGCTGCTTCTCTTGCATATTCTTACTTTTTTCTGGCCACAATAACTTATTTTTCCTTCTTACTGCGTTACCACAGCAGCATTGCCACAGTCACTGATGGGCTCGGCCTTGACAGCGAATCTATCTCAGAGCTAGCTGAAGTCTGTCAGACTTAGGGGAAGCTTCTGGCTTCTCACAGAAGGCACCCCTTGCCATGCAAACCCAATGCATCTACAAAAATTCTGTGGTAGGAGCTTTGTGTTTACACACTGCTAAGGTTAACTTTCTACTAGGCTGAAGGATTCTGCTGTTACTAAAAAGTACTTATTTGCTGGTGACCAGCTGAGTCAGATGTGGAAGGGAAAATCTGGAGATTAAAAGAAAATTATCCTTAACTGGGATGATTTCCTGGTGGATTGCCGTAACTTTATGAATTAATTCATTGATATTGCAGTTTCGTTGTTGACACTTTGGTTTCTGCTGCCAGATAATAGTTGATGGGAGTGTAGTACTTACTGCATTGCTTTCCTGTCAACCCACGCACACTGGGTTGGTAACATACCACTCCAAATTCTCCAATACTAAATTCAGACTTCTCATGAGACTGTCTTAACAAAAGTTAAAAACAGAAGGCGACCCTGAATATCATTCTGTTTCTGAATGAATGATAAGCCAAGATCCTTCATCTTTCAGAATAAGGTTTTCTAATTGGTGATGCCTGCGTAACTTTCTCCAAAAATGCCCAGATGCTGTTTGTCACTGAAAGTGGAGGTGATAGTTGACTTTTCCCTCAGTGACTGTGTGGAATCATGCAAGCAGCCTTTAAATGTCAGATGAGCAGTGTTATTTTGAAATGGCTAATGAAATGGCTAATGAAACTTATTTTCTTTGCAAATTAACCCTCAGTGACTGTGTGGAATCATGCAAGCAGCCTTTAGATGTCAGATGAGCAGTGCTATTTTGAAATGGATAATGAAATGCTTTAAACACAGTGAAACTTATTTTCTTTGCAAATTAGTCTCTCATTCATTTGCACATACCATGGTAGTTTCTTTAGCAAGTGAGGCATAAACCGGTGCTACATTCAATGCATAACTCTGTGTGCAACTAGTTCAGAGTGAGGTAGGGCCCATGGAGGAAATAGGAAATAGGACCATGAATAAAATGCTGTAGACTTTAATACTTCAACTAACAAAATCATTAGATTTTTTTGAAATCATATTTTCTGTGCTTCTCTGCATCATGGTGGGTACTTGGTCATCCTTTGTTTGCAACAGTTGAATCCATAATCTCCAAATTCACAGTGTAAAAATGGATCAGGGTCAGTAGCACCCACTATTTTCTATTCATGTGGTGATATGAGAGAAGTAATTTGCTAAGGAAGAAAACTAGTTTTTTTATATAACTGTTTGGACTGTGTAGGCAGCCACCCATCAAAATGGCTCCATACTAAAAGAAGCACTGCAGCTTTTGCTTTGGAAAGGAATACTTAGCCAAATTTAGCCAAAACCACGCTTAGGGTTTAGTAAAAGGAACAAGTGTTTATATCTCAGAGGACAAGGTCCTCACTCAGTCAAGAATCTTGCAACAAACGTAGACTTCACAGTCAGTAGTCCAGAGAAAGTAGATTTGAGCTGCTTATCTGACTCACAACCAAGAGAGTACAGCCTAAGGTGTAACCTGGTGACAGGACATGTTAAGATCACCGGAAAATATTCTGGAGATGCAGTTCTGTGCAGTAAGAGAGTGTAACAGAAATTTGTCCATCCTGTTTGGAAAGGTCACAAAAAAGGAAGAACTTTAGCTCAAGAGGTTCTCCTGCACCTGTATATATGGCAAACTTTTCCATTAAATGGTAATGTCATCAAATTTGCAGATGTCACGGGCATGGACAGCCCATTTATCAGTGCTAACAGACAGGTAAGTGCTCACATCTTCATGCAGCAGCTGGTTCTGTATCCTGAAAACTTGAATGGAAACTGAGCAGATCGAGGAAAAACGTCTTGATGTAGACCATCTAACAGTCATGTTAAAAGTGTGAGATGTTGCTGTCCTTGTCACCTTGTCTTTTCATCCTGTTGTCACATAGTCCTGTTTCCTTGTTTCTGTTCTCATGCTCATTGAAACCTTCATGAACTAATTTAGTTGGCTAGTTCACACAAAACAGCCAGGAGGGAATTACATTCTGTTCATCTCCTGAGTTTGGGTTGGCTTCCAAGAGATCTTGGTGGTTACCACAGCTGGTGTGCAGCCAAGTGTACTGCTCTCACACTGACACCTGGGAGGAAACAGGGCTGCAAGCCTGGAAGTGAGCCTTTGCATCAGCTCAGCTGCTGCTACTCCACCTTCTCCACGGTAGGGACTTTCCCCCACCCAGTGAGACAGCAGAGTTTGGCATGAGGACAAGGCTGGGGTGTTTCAGCTGTGGGGTGAAGTGCCATAGTTAGCTGAGCCCAGCTAGGGGCTGATGTGTAACTGCTCTATCTGTGAGTTTCTTTCATGGAGCTGTGAACTCCTGTGCATAGCTATAGAAGCTGTAGCATGGTCTTCTGTAACAGAGCTTTCAGCCTTCCCATGCTTCCCTCTTGATTTTGTTACTTTACTTATTAAACCTGAAGGCAGTAGATCCTAATGGTAGGCCAGTGTGTTAAATTAGTTGCAGAGAGGAGTTAAGCTGAACTACTTGATGCCTTTTGAGGGACATGGTGGAGGAATTTTAAAGTTGCAAAATGAAATAAGTTTTTGTGATTGCAGTTTAAGATATCTAGTATTTCAGCAGTAAGTACTCTTAGTAATCTTTGTTGTGGAAATTTATTTTCTCTTATGCTTAGAACTTGAGTGCCTGATTTAAATAAAGTAGATTTAAAGTTAAGGCATGGGTTAAATTGGATTCTCAAATGACAATGTTGTTTGAAGTATGGATTTTCATAATGGACATGCTATGAATATTGACTGGACAGAAAACCTCTGAACAAACAGTGATTGAATGAACATAATTGCCTTCTTTTAAAATCACTGTAATTAGGTGAGTGTGTTGCATTGATGGACTGTTAAAATGTCTTGCAGGTGGATTCACCAATGAACTTGAGAAACCCACATGATTTGGTAATACTAATGAGACAAGAAACAACAGTTAACTACCTCAAAGAACTGGAGGTAAAGCATAACATTTAAGTACTAACTAATTCTGAAAATACAGATTTTTTTTCCATAGGCTTTATAATGATAGTTTTAGATTGTGAAAAGCATAACATTTAAGTACTAACTAATTCTGAAAATACAGATTTTTTTTTTTCCATAGGCTTTATAGTGATAGTTTTAGATTGTGAAAGTAATTTATTGTTGGCAAAGTTCTCCTTCAATGAAAAGATGAAAAATTTTTCAGATCTCGAGAATTTTTTGCCTCAAGTTTTCCTAACTGGTGTCCAGTTTTATCATTCCCTGTTGTTAGCCATAAATCTTAATGTTTTTAGATATATTTTGGAAGAACACAGAGCAAATCATCTTTGTTTTTCTTCAAGCCCATTTATTATTGAACAGGGGTCTGAGACCACCCTTTTGAAAAGGGCTTTAATGAACTTCAAACTGATAAACTGAAGTTTCAATATAATAGGGGTTAGGTAAGCAAAGAGCTCACAGCCCTTCTGGCCATGCACCCCTTTCTTGTGCCAGCTTTGGTTTTATCAGATTGGGACAACTAACTAAGATTGGGATAACGCACACCAGAGGTAGCTTTAGGTGAATGGGTGAAGTAGGAGAAAGGAAAACAAGCAGGACTGCCCCTGGTGTGACTGTGTTCAGCCAGTCTTTCTCATCAGAGTGTAATCTTTTTTGTGATGATGGACGTTTTAGGTGTGGGTAGAATAATACTTGTAAGCTTTTTGGGGCATGGGCTGTGGGTGTGGAAATCACTAATGTCGGACTTCTGGTACACAAACGACCTTCAGCAGAAGTTACCTATTATAACTTGAAAAATTCTTGTACAAATTGCTACTAGTATCTGTATCTCTATTGTTTCACAGTAGCATGTAATCAAATGTGTATGGCTTCAATTAAAAATTGAGGTTTTCTTATTTCACAGGTATTCATGTACAGTACTATTTACATGTACTCCTGTTCAGTTGTACTTAGCACACTGACTGGTTAAGATAATGATGATGATTTGTTGCAATGTCTCGTATTATTTCCACAAGGTCTTACAGTGGGAAAAAGGGGGCCAAATGTGAAAAAATTTGATGTACTTGTAGCAACCATTTCTTCTTTTCCTAAGAAAAAAAAATTTATATGCCATCCAAATCCAAAAAAAGTCCTACAGATGTTATAAAAATAAGAAAGTATTCCCAAAATTTAATGAGAATTTTTTAGATTTTTTTTCAGATGAACTTTGTTTTAAGGAAAAAGTGGGACTGTTGAATTGTAACAACTATAGTGTTTGCTTTCATCGGTGTTACATGCTTCTGTTTCCTTTTTTTTTCCTACAGAAACAGTTAGTTGCTCAAAAGATTCATATAGAGGAAAATGAGGACAGAGACACAGGGCTGGAGCAAAGGCATAATAAAGAAGATCCAGACTGCATTAAAGCAAAGGTGCCCCTGGGGGACCTAGATCTGTATGATGGCACATACATCACCTTAGAGAGCAAAGATATCCGGTAATAAGATGCTTTAATAACGTATTTTATATTCTGAGATTTTTACTGAATGAAAAAAAAATCAACACTTCCTCTAAAGACAAGTGAAAAATAACTAGCACTGAGTTTCTTTTGATGGCAGTTTTTATGTTACTGTGGAATAAAATTGAAACAACATCTGCCACTAGTTTTGAGCAGGTACAACATACAAAAGCTGTTTCCCCCAAACTGTCTATGCCAACCCTGCCCTGAAACTTTTCCTTTCTTCCCAGTTCTACCACTGTTTCTTTATACTGACATGACCAGACGTGAATTGAAGTGAAATATGTCATGTAGAAGGGGGTTGAATTTGCTTGAGTGTGCTTTCAGTGTTTTGAGCTAGATACTTATTTTAGTGGAAACTGTCTTGACTCAAATTTGAATGAAATTCCATTGATTACCAAGCTGTTGAACTTTCTGGTCATATTTTGTCTCATGTCTACAAAGTGAAGGATGAGCAGCCAGTGTCCTTGACATTCAGCTTCATTGGAAATTCATCTTCAGGAATGACTGTTTTGTTTTCGTTGGTTTTTTTTATCATAATCACATGAGTACTTGAAGTGGGAAAAGATCAATTTCATCGTCATACACCTTCATTTGGACTTCTCATCACCCGTATTTGGGATTGGCTTGTTTGTTTCAGTTGAAGAGTCTGCATGCATTGCCATTTGCCTGGCAGATACATCATTAATCATAGCAGTGATACACTAGGTTGACCCTGATACATTCTGGAGCCTATCCAAGTGATGATATTTTCTGTAAAGCAGACAAATTTATTTACTTTATTCTATAGTCATGACATCCGAATAAAACAGAAATGGGCTAATGTGCCCGAACAGGGGATTTCTGTAATGATTAAATCAGAGCACTCTCTGTGTCAGCTACCATACTGTCTCTTAGGAGCTTCAGCAGTACTTTAATCTGCAGTCTGCTGTGTTATGTTATTATGTCCTCAGCCCTGAAGACTATATAGACACAAAGTCCCCAGTGCCTCCAGACCTGCAGCAGCCAGACTGTACAAAAGTTCTAGATCTTCCATACAGTATTCATGCTTTTCAGCACTTACGGGTAAGTGAGCAAATGCAAGTAAGTATTTTTCCCCATTAGGAAGAGGAATAGAAAACTCCTACTGGCAGTTCTCACTCAAGGTTGAAAGGTATTGTAATCTTCCAAGACTGCTTCACACTTTTTTAAAACTACAGTTGGGCCCTGATAAAAGTACCTGCATATCAGAGGTTATACCTGTTCCATCAGGTACACAGTTTCTCTTTTGTTATTTTTTACCTTATTTTAGAGGACATTTTTAGGAAAATGGAGTCTTTTGTTTTCATAACACATTTCATTGGCAAATTGGTAGCTTTCATTGGGACTACTACTAGCTTGTGAATTGTCTCAGTTGAAATTTGGAGAGTGCTGAACAGGGTCATTAAAATGTATGAAGATTCAGAATGAAAAAATTGTTTGCAGTTTTGTTGGTAGCTCCTAACAAACATGAATGTCTGTTTGGTATCTGAATGCCAAGCCCTAACCCAGAGGATGAGATAGTTGTTCCCTACAAAGTTCAGCTGCTTTAGAAAAGTTACAGCAGAAGAGTGGTAGGAAAACTGGTTTTGTCAACAGCATTGTATGAGCAGATTTTCTAATACAGATGCAGCTTTAGTGCTTTTCTCTTGATACTTATTTTATTGCAAGTCTTTTCATCAGCAGAAAAGGATTTTCTTACAGCTAAACGCTAAGTGGAGTTCTTTTACCTCTGTTGCTGGGTCTGGATGTATTTTTGAAAGAAGCATGTTTGTGCTTGGGGAAGGAAGAAAGAGAAGAGGTGTAGGGATACTTCACCTGTGAATGTAACCTTACAACCCTGACTTTACTGCTTCAGTAAAGGTCATTAGTGATATTGGTAGCTGCCAGATACACAATGCTACCAGAACTGAATGTTTCCCCTGTAGAACTCACAGGCAGAGGCTGCTTTTGGCTGCTTCTATTGTTTTCCCTTCTGCAATAATATATATTAGTATCTGTCAGAGGTGAAATTGTTCTATCTATTCCCAGAGATCTTGAAAGGAAGATAAGATTGTAATATAATAACCAAGCCACACATTTTCATGGAGTCATGCTTTTGTTTATATTTCTGTACTCTTAAGTGTCAGCAAATACCTATATTCAATTTTTATTTCAGGGTGTCCAAGAAAGGGTTAATCTTTCTGCACCTCTGTTACCTAAAGAAGATCCAATCTTCACATACTTATCACGGAGACTGGGAAGAAGTATAGAGGAAATAGGTCACCGTATTTATGAGGGGCTTATGAAGGTATGAAACTGTAATCTTGCTGGGTGCACAAAAAAGAGCACTGGAAGGGTCTCACAAGTTTAGATGCACCTCATACAAGCAGTCAGATCCAGTTTTGCACATGTATTTTTGGTTTACAGTTCAGTTTCAAAACGCAAACCGAGACCATTTTCTGATAGGCAAATAGAAGCAGGAGAAGGCATCAGCAAAGCCAGTAAGTAAATAGATAGTTTCTGTCATCTTTAAGGATTTATGTAGTTATGTTGTCTAGCAAGCCACATTCATTGCTTTGTCAAGGTAATCAGAGTTTTAAAATAAAAAATACAGGTACTTGAAGAGCAAAGAAAAAATAACCATACTGAAGTAGGTATATTTTCATTAAATGTCTTCCTGTAAAATCTAGGAACCCTCAAATGAACTCCAGCTTAGATGCTGACGCTTAAACTACTGTACTACTGTCACCTCTCATTTCACCTCATTTTGTATTTTTGCTTGCCTGAAATGCAGAAATTCTGTTTCTTTAATACATTAGTATGCTAGTTCGGTGTTCCTAAACATTGACAACTGTTGCCAAATGGCAGCTTTCCAGTGGAGGAGGATAGCTCAGAGCAGCTGAGCTCCAACTTTGGTGCTCAGCTTTTCATCCTATAGTAATTAAAGCCCTGATTGACCTTTTAGTTCATGTGTTAATAGTTAGTGCAATTCATGTGTTTCTCTTTACTGCAGAACTCTTCTTCCTGGGTGCTCTATAACATGGCTTCTTTTTACTGGCGAATAAAGAATGAGCCATACCAAGTAGTAGAATGTGCCATGCGTGCCCTTCATTTTTCTTCAAGGTAAGAATTGCTGATAAGGATTTCTTCTCAGATTGCTTTTCTGGTTACCCTGGTTAGTAAACAGGTTTTGGTTTCTAAGACGGTATGCTAAGGAATAATGTGTGTTACTTGTTCTTGGTCTCTGTGTGCTATACTAGGCATATAAATAGTTGAGACATTTTTCTAGCAAGTGATATGTTTTAATGTGTGAGTGGCAAATTAATGTATCCTTGTGCATGATTCTTACACAGTTGTACCTTTCTTTAATGTTAGTTTTTAATTTTTTTCCTATTTATTTCCTTTTTTTCTTTTAGGCAAAATAAAGACATTGCACTGGTAAATTTGGCAAATATTTTGCACCGGGCTCACTTCTCTGCAGATGCAGCTATTGTGGTTCATGCAGCTCTGGATTACAGTGACTTCTTTACCAGCTATTACACTTTAGGAAATATATATGCGGTAAATACAGTCTTTATTTTCCAAGACTTGAAGAAAATTAAATATTACTTAATCTTTTGAGGTTGACTTGTAATAGTTTACTCTTTTAGTGTGTCTTGTGCTCCACGTGCATCCCATGCTTAAAGCTTAAGATTCTATCAAGATACTTTTATTCAAAAGTCTGTCTATTAGCAAAGGCTTTTATCTGCACCTGGAAATAAATTCCAGTAAAATTCTTCCGCAGCCTTTCTTTAATAGATGTAGTGGCTTGAGTGTCAGAAATGACAGGCTGCTTGTTACCATAAATTAAAATTTCAGTTAATGGCTTCCTTTAAAACTGAGTATTGTTTGTTAAATATTACTGCACAATGGCTAATTCTCTCTCTCTGTCATTCTTCAGATGCTTGGAGAGTACAACCACTCAGTCCTGTGTTATGATCACGCTCTACAGGCCAAACCAGGGTTTGAGCAAGCTGTAAAAAGGAAGCATGCTGTCCTATGTCAGCAAAAACTTGAGCAAAAATTGGAAGCCCAGCATAGGTAACTAAAATATCCCAGTGGCAATGCATACAATCTAACTTCTGTAGTTCTGTTGCAGCAGTTATTTACATTTCAAGAAGAATTGTTTTTAAATTTCTGTATTTCTTTGATTATACAATAGAATGAAGCATAAGAAGACTTTAAGAAACCTAGAGTTAATGTGCAAGAGTTTAAGAAAAGGTGATATTCTAGAAAGCATTCAAAGTAAATCTTCTCTGTTTAATTTCCAAGATCACTTCAGCGAACATTAAATGAATTAAAGGAATATCAAAAGCAGCATGACCATTACCTTAGGCAACAAGATGTTTTAGACAAGTACAAGCTCATCCAGGAGGAACAAATCTTGAGGAACATCATTCATGAGACACAGATGGCAAAAGAAGCTCAATTAGGTACAACTTTTTAGTGTTCATGCTCATTAAAACAATGAAATATGGCACATATTCAGATAAGTGTCAGAATATAACTTCTTTATATATCAAGATGGCCCTGAGTGGCTCTTGTGTTTTGCTTATTAAAACAAGCGATGGCAGTATTCTTGAACAGGGATTTCTTTTTGAGTCTTTTGAGGTTGGAATTTCCTCTGGGCTGATGGAGTAAATAAAAAGGAATTGACCAGACTGGGAGCAGAGAGGTTGACTGTGTGCTGTCTTTTGTCTTCTCGGAAACAACATTTCTCTAGTATAAAAAAATATTTTCTGCTCTGCAGGGAACCACCAGATTTGCAGACTGGGCAACCAGCAGCATAGCTTGCACTGTCAGTGGGATCAGCCTGTTCGTTACCACCGCGGAGACATTTTTGAAAATGTGGAATATGTTCAGGTTTGTCTGATTCAGGTTACATCCTGTTTGCTTTATTAGCAAAATAATTTCAGTTTTTTCAGAGTTGACAAAAGGGTTACATTTTGGGTGTGGTAATTATGGTGAGAAATCTTAGTCTTTCTTTCCCAGAGTGCAAAGTATTTTAATGCATATTTCTTTTCATACTAGTACAAGCTGAGAAACTGTGAACTACAGAAATAGGGAGGGTTTATTGTGAAAGGCTTTGTTTTACCTAGAAAAGAGAATTACTTGAAATCAAAATCTTGATTCTAGTCCAAAGCCCTAGTTTCCTATGATTGCACCAAGAAAAATTGGTACAACAGTACTAGAATTTTTGGGAGTAGGGTGTGTACTGATACTGAAAATCCAGAATGACAGGCACCTTAGCAACACCTCTGCTGTGTTAGAACTGTAGATAAGGATTATGATTTCAGTTATTTTGCAGTGTGGATTGTGTTTTGAAGTTTCCCCTTAACTAGTTTAAGAAATATGAATAATTATTTTTAATTTTGCTGTTGTCTTCTTGTTGTCTTTGATTGTTTTTCCTATTATAAGTTCAGATTATTGAGATAATTCCAAAAGCCATGAGTCTTAGCAATTCTGACTTGATTTCGAGCTGTGCAATCCAGATAAGTAGATTTTTTTTTTTTTGTGGCCTATTACAAGTATCTGCTTTTAGCATTTTTTCCTTGATTTGCCCATGTGTTTTCATTATTAACTTAGTTACAGTATGAATATTACTCTTTCATGGTCTGAGTGGATCAAGAGGCTTAAATTCCTGGTTTGTTTGTTTGGTTTTTTTTGCTACCAACATTTCAGCTTATCAGTGAGGCTTAACTACATAAGTGGGGAGGGGAAATACCATGGAGAAATTCAACAAGGAATTTACCATTTCCTTTATTAAAATGTGTCTTTCTGTTGTTTCTAGTTTGGTGAAGACTCTTCAACTTCTAGTATGACATCCATGAGTTTGGATCTTCATGCAAACCAAAGTGTTCACAGCCAGTCCTTGCAGTCTTCCCCTGTGGCTCGTTCTGTTGTTTCAGTGTGGAGTGTGGAACCCAGCAGAGTGAGTGAAGAGGATGAGCTTTGCCCTTTCACAGAGGAGGGCTGAAAATGAATCCTCTCCTTGTTTGTGTGAAACTTCTTAGTGTTTGGACCACAGTTTTGATGTGTGACAGCACTGGTGAATATAGCATTCTGAACTTCTTCAGTATACAAGCATCTGTCTAGTTTCTCTGTACTGGTTTCCCATCATTTGAAACTACTGGAGCACAGAAGGAGTTGTTCTGTAAACATCTGCTGCAAGTAAAGTGGTACAGCTAAAGATAGAAATTTCAACTGATGATGTTAAAAAAAATGGAAAAATAATAGCTATAAAGATCTCAGTTTTGTTGGTTTATTTTTTTTCTTCAGGCTATCCTTTAATATCCCTTTTATTATCTCATTCATTAGAATATTAAAAATATTGAGAAAATATTAAAAAATAATTCCTTTCCCCCTTAGGACAAACAGCATATTCTTTGGCCTCAGCGGTCAGAATGCATGAAATCTTTCCCCAGAATTCCTGACCCAGAAGAACTACCAACTTATTTCCTGCCTCCAGAAAACAGGGGATTCAGGCAAGTGTTGATTTTTAAAAGTTGTATTTGTAAATCTTTATTTTATGAGAGAAGAGTATTTTCTTTCTGGAGAGGAGGGATGCAGTTAGTAATCAACAGCACAGAGGTGTTCAAACCTCATTCTCTGGCCTTTCCACAGAAGGAAGGCATTTTCCTTGATTGTTGTCTTTGCTGTAAGTATAACAGCCAGACCCAATTTGAGAGTGATTCTTCCCTGACTGTTGGTCCAGGGTGAGCACATTAAACACAGACAGAATGAGGATTTAAGCACAAGTCTGAATGTCTTGTGAACTATATTAACAAAAAAAAAACAAAAACAAAACCTTGAGAGAGAATGAGGTGAGCATCTATTTAATAACTACAGTTAACTCTTGTGCATTACATACATCCTATTAGCTTTAGTTATGATGACAGAAAATGATGAAGACCAGAAAACAGTAAGAAAGGATTAGGAGTGGAAGACTCCAGCTCATTCCTTTGGGACAGAGGTAGAAAATCAGCTTAATCATGGAAGAGTCAGTAATATTTGTTATTATATAGGATAAAATAAATGTGTCTGTACTGCAATAGCTAACTTACATAGATCAGTGCAGTGTTGTAATACCCTAGTCACTTAAATTATGATAGTGGTAGTAAAAAAGCTGTTTTGTTCTACCTAGTCATTATAATACTAGTATTGAGCTTGTATTAAAGGTTCCCATCTAAAAACATCCAGCAACTTCCTTTGGAGAAAAACAGTTTTCATCTTAGAATGTTCTTTATACATAATTGGGCTACCCCTTGATGTTTTTGAAATCAAGTTCTTGTGTAGAAGTTCAGGTATTTTTATCACACAACTGTTTAGTCCTAAAGGTCATAGGATCCTTATTAGCATAATATGAGAACCTTCTCTTACCTCTACTGCACTGTTCATTGTTCTTGTTATTCTGTGCTTAAAAATGGAAAGTAAAGACCTTATAAATTACTTTTCAAGGGAAGGGTGGTCCTTGAGTTCTTCGTGTTTGCAGTTTGTCTCTCATAGGAGTCTGCAGTAGGAGGCTTAGCAAATTGTTGTATTTCTACATGATGACATGCAGCACATGCTGTTAATTTGTCTTGGTTCTCCTTATTGCTAGAATTCAGCCAATACTGACTATCCCAGGAGATATTGTTGAGCATGGAGAAGCACAGGCACCAGATTGTTCTTCCATTACTGATGCTCGTAATAATGAATCTCTAAACATACTGGTCAAGGAACTAGACACTAATCTAGATTTGAAATTCAGGATGCCAGACAATCAAGCAAGACAAGTAAGAGTTGTTTTCTTGTTGGTTCTCTTCTGGTTCAAAATCCTCCTTTTTATTGCATTAAAAATGTTATTCAGATCATGAAAGATTTTGATATTTCAAGCTAATCAGTACTTCTGAAAAGTGTGGGCAAATTCTTTCTAATAGTATTGGAGAAGGGGTTAACTTGTCTGACTTCTTTCAGATGGTGACCAAAAGCACACAAAATGGGAAACTTAATTTACTCTTTGAAATCACATCTTTCTTTTAAATCTAACAGTCACTTGATATGATTCATTTCCAAGAGCTACTACAGTCTACTAAGCTGCTAACTTCATAGTGCATTCTGGAGATTGGTTGCTTTAATGTTATGTGTTCACATCATCTTCTTAGTACAATATATTTATCTTCCCTTTGCTGAAGAGGCAATTTAAGGAAGCAAGTGTTGAATGGCCCTTGTAAATCTTGATTGTAAAATTTATTTAGTAGTTTGTGGAAAAACAAATCTTTGTCTTCCAGGTTTTGCATTCTCGTATCAACAATGAAACTGTTACACTGGAGAAGATAGGAGCGTTTCTAGATCATGCCATGAAAAAGGTATGTCCTTCTGTCACATGAGATGAATTCAGAATTCTTACTCGAGATTTGTTTTTATACTTCTAAAGTAGTCAGTGACACACTAGAAAGGAGTGTATTTGCTGCCTGTAACTGAGATGAAACTAACTTTAAAAGCCATGTCTACAAGTAAAGCAGAAATACATAGAGAAGTATCTAATTTAGCTTAATGTGGACCAAACAACCTGTAGTTGCTTGTTCATGTTGTAAGGATATGGAGCAGCAATATATTAGCTAATTCTGGGAGCCATTTGCTTAATTGGGGGAAGTAGCTTGAAACTACTCCTCCGTCTGCCACTCCTTCCTGCATGCCTGCCTTGTGCTTTTCCTCCTCCTTCCCACTACCCTGCTTTTCCCCCTACTCTCCCTCCAAGGAAACCAACCCTCTGTCAATCTTCTGTCAGGATAATTAGCACTCTGGGGCAAAGAATGTACCTCTGTATAGAACCCAGTGGAATGCCACCTCCATCTTGCGTGGGGCCTTTGAGAGTCAAATGACAGGAAGCATTGAGAGAGACGTTGACTCTTTTTGACATGTCAAGTTGATATTTCTCAGTTTAACTTTCTTGTAGAAGTTGTGTCAAGGTATTATGTGTAGATACTTTTTTAGTCTACAATCAGTACCATTTACTATGTGCATTTGTCTTAATCAGGAGAAAAAATGAGCAGTAGGAGTTGATTCCTATTATTGTGTTGTTCAGAACAGCCCTATACATGTCTAATGTCTTACTGTGCAGTGCATTAGTATTTTAGTTTAACTGTAGTATTCTAAATGCTAAAAGCCTTAACTTTTCTGCCTGCTGATGTAAGAACAGTCTAGTGTTTTACCTGTTTTGCTAATGATGAGCTACTTAGAGCAGGAATGCCACAGTTAGTATCTTTGTATTGGGAAAGACAGAATGCTACTACTTGCTGAGGATTTAGTTAGGGAGGTCATTGAGACCTGTGAATGGAGAGTAATTCGGTGAGGAGTTTGGAATGAAGAACATGCAAGTAATGTTATGTATGTGCATTGCAAAACAGGGGTCATTTAATAGTCTTGAAATCACAGATTATGTAAGGTACTCCAAACAAAGAATATTGTATCATATTGATATCTTTCAGTTCATCTAGAGCCATAGTTAGAACTCTTCTGTGGGAGGGGTTTTTAAACGCCTGGAAGAAAAATGTTCTTACTAACTCAACATAGTATCACTGTTTTGCTTCCTTAATCCTAGCTGTATGTTTCCTACTCAGGCATGCATTTGGGCTTCAGACATGTAGGTAGGACTGAACATCCATTTCTGGCGCTGGTTTTATGCTGTAAATGTTTTGTAGAATTGGGTAATACAGAATGATGAAAATATTAAAAACTAGAACATGCTTCTAAAATAATTTCAAAGTGCATCTGAAAGTGGATGTTTTACCTACCTCTGTCAACCTGTCAGTATTTTTAAATTCTGCTATTTCTCCTCTAGGTTGAGTGCTTCTTTTTGCTATTACAGGTTAAAGAGGAGGAAGGAACATTTAAGGTGTATTTCACACTTCCTCCATTCTTTCACCTGCTCTCCCTTAGTGCTTACTATTTTATAATCTTTAAACAGTATCTAATGCATGCCAGTTGTCAACTTTCATAAGACAAATAGAAAACTAAATCTAAGAAAAAACAACCCTGAAACCTTAAATTGATAGGGAAAGGTAATGTTAGAGGACCTGGAAGCACAGCTAACTGTAAATTAATAGCTGCCTGACTTTCAAATTCTAGCATTTTACACTGATCTGTGTTTGTATAATTTTAAGACTCTGAAGTGGCCCTCAAGCATTGCTTCCTGTAGTGAAGTAACCATTATTACTTGTACATTTTAAGGGATTTTTTGGTCATGATACAAAGCATTCATATGAGTAGAGTGTGAGCAACAGCTGCTACTAAATTGCAGTTCAGCCTGTAAATCATGCCCATTTGAGTAGAATGGAGCAGATTGAATAATCTGCTAATAGTTACAGCAAAGTCTAATTTGTATCCATTTAACAATGTAGTATGCAAGAGTGAGTTCTGTTTGCTTCTTATTAAAGGGCAGACATTTCTGTCTTCTTGAGACACCTCTTTTGTGGGTGTTTTTATCCTTTTCCCTGACTCTCCTATAGCCAGAAGATCCTCTATGGCTTGTGCTTAATGAAGCTGGATTGTACTGGCGTGCAGTTGGAAATAGCACCTTTGCTATCACCTGTTTGCAAAAAGCATATAATTTGGCTCCACATGAATATCAGGACATCCCTCTGGTCAACCTTGCTAACCTCTTGTTTCATTATGGTCTTCATGCGGATGCCAGCAGGCTCCTGCTGAAGGCTTTGGCCATCAATGCCTCTGAGGTAAGATGATGGGGGTTTGTGTTTGCCCAGCAGTGAATGTGTTTTCCCTCATTATTTTCTAAGTACATATTACTCGTGTTTGCCTGCCATCTTCCAGCTTGTGATTTGCAATGGATGTTAATTTCCATAGAAATTCTTGACTGCACCAGGGTTGATGCTGATTGTTGAGAGTATAAACACCTAGAGAAGTTCTTGTAAATCAATGACAGACTTCTAGCCTCCAAAACCTGTGTTATCAACAGAGCCTCCAAGGAATTTAATCCTGGTATTTGGCAAGATTTTAACCTAAAACAGAGATCTGTCAAGCTGTCAGCATTGTATCTTGATTTCTAAAACCCTTAAAGTATTGTGTATGCCACCAAGACCTTTATAGACATCTTTCTGTGACACTTGATTTTTATCTGTACAGTTTTATTTGTCCCTAGGTTTTGTCTATATGCATGAAGGAAAACATGTTCTAGTTGTTTGGTGGCTTTACTTCCAATCATAGATTCAAACCAGGTTTTTGTATTTCTGAACAGTAACATGATAAACATCCTGTAGGCTGTCACTTATGTCATATAGGCAGTTTCTGTATAAGCTGTTTGAACTACTGGACTGGCCAGAACAGTTATGGAAAGAAAGGGGGAGGGAATGGCATAGCAGGGAACACCTTTTTTCTAGCAGATAATTTTGGTCTCACATCACAGACACTTCAGTAAGAAGTTTGACTTGTCTCCTGTGCTTCTAGCTCTCTAATTAGATTAACAGCATTTAAATCTGCCAGGCCATCAGTCACCTAGCATGTACAAAAGCTAAAAACAGGATAAGTTTATTCAGTGTAGCATGCAGAAACAAATTTTCAAGTGTTGGAAAGGAACGTAGTCCATTTGGGTGGCAGGTAAGAGTGCAAAAAGGAACTACAGAAGAACTATGCTTGAATGATGTGCCTTAAGAAGAACATATGAAAACACAGCCTTGGAGGGGAGGAGCCTAGGAATCCTTAGGACCATGCTATGTGAGTAGGGCTTCTCTTGAAAAATACTCGCAAATGCTGCCTCATTACAGTAATGCCTGCTCGTGTTTTTTTCAGATGTACTCAGTCCTGTAATACCTAGTGTACCAGAAAAAACTAGCAGGAGGCATTGTACTTGAATGGTATTTCCTGGAATATAATGGAAAGTAAATACAAGTTAAAATTAATTACACCTACTGGGAATAAAAGATGTGGTCCATCAACAAAAGCTGTTAAAAAGAAAAAAAAATCCTCTAGCTCAGCTTGCACAGTTTTCTGAATGCTGTTTAGTAATGCAAGCTGAGTTGGAAAAATCTTCAGCTACTGCTCAGTCTTCGCATTTTTAGAGAATGAATGTAAAAAACTGTTTCAGTGGGGAAAACGGCTGCTTAAATTACAATACTGTTGTCTTTATTCTGTCAGCATATTGTTAATTGCAACAAATTATTTTGTCCAAGTGAAAGACGTTTCAGTCAACTAATAAATGTAATGCTTTACTGTATTCAAGTGTTGAGTTCTACCCAGTGGAAAAAGTGTTTATAATCTTTACTTTTCAAAAAAATACTTACTTTAGGGATGGTAGCCAAAAGCAGTAGACAAAAATACTGTTTTACAAAGAATTGAAAGGCATAAATGTGTACTCCCAGACTAGAGTGACATTGGTGTTTTTGGTAACCTAGCTTTTCTAAGGAAAATCTGAACACTCTTGGCACATGTAATGCATCTGTCCTGCTAAAACACTAGTGATATTTTTGGTTTTTGTGGACTTTTAATGATTCTAAATTGCATTTCAGTTTAGTCCTGTGGCATTCTCTGCAGTAAGCATTATGTTTCTGATGGTTATAAGCACTTAATATTTCATTTCAGTTTGTGTGCATTTAACTGTTTTTTTAATTGTAGAAAGATGGAACTCCTAACACAACCCTATGGCAAAACAGCTTTTGGTTACCACCAATGTTAGTTTTCCATTGTAGGAATAGGCAGTGCCTGTTTAGGAAGTTTTCTAAATTCTTTCCCACCAAATTTATGAGGGTGTGACTTGACAAGGGTATTTCCTAGTTGGCTTCAGTCTTAAAACAGTGAACGTACTTATGCTGCAATGTGTTGCTTTGTGTTCACAGCCCCTGACTTTTCTGAGCCTAGGAAATGCATACCTGGCTCAGAACAACATTAGTGGAGCCCTGCAGGCCTTCAGACATGCTCTGGATTTGACAGCCAAGTGCTTGGAGTGTGAAAGCAGCCTGAAGATGATCCGCTGTCTGCAGTTTTATCCTTTCCTGTACAACATCACCTCTTCTGTGTGCAGTGGTAAGCAACTGCTGAAAGATGGACCACAAGTGAAATAATGTCTGTTTGCCTTGGGTATTGGAGATTTTTTTTTCTGAGTTTCCACCCTTCTGCTTCACAGTGCTTTCTGCCTTTAAGGATCAAGGTTGAGACGTTGCTTTTAAGGGAAAAGTTACAGTCCATTAAATAATTGCTTGAGGATAACTTCTTGAATATCTAGAGGGCTTCCACTGAGTGTAAATTACTTCCTGACTGTCAGTAATACCTCAACAGCACCACCAATATCTCCTACTGGTTAACAAGAAATGCTGGATTCAGTATTTATGAAAGGACACATCTACTGCTAGGCTGCTCAACAGGGCCTTTGTACATCCCTTCAGGTTTTACAGTCAGCTGGATTTGTTTCTTTAAAGCTGAACAATTTGATGAAGAGCAGTGTAGTTTTAATTCATATCCTTTCAGTGTGTTCAGTGCTTTGGTTGTAATTTTCTAGAGTTCAGTCTTTAAGGAACAGCCTGTCTTGTGTCAGCATTATATTATTTGTATGGGGCTTGCAATCATTGCTCTTAACACTCCAAAAAGAATAAGAATAACTTAGAATCCAATCTCTCCCCCCCCCCCGCCAAAAAAAAAAATTGAAAATATTTTCAACTGAATGGTTTATTGTCATTAATGGCTACTTATATTTTTAAAAAATAATCATTTTCAGAGGTGGGTTCTTTCATTTTATTCAATCCTACTGAATATTTTCAGTACTTTGTACTTGAATATGGCCAATATGATACTCGTGAGCAATCTTGAAGACAATGTATTAATGTATTTTCTAATCCCTTTTGTCTCAAATTGTTACTAAGGTATCTTTCCATCTAATATTTTCTTTATTTTCAATGTAAACCTTACCAGAGAAATGCTTGTGTTTTTCAGCATTGGTAGGACTTCCCCTGAGGTTTTTTAAAATTCTCTCTTCAGTGGAGAGACATGGAGAAACCTCCTCTGATTTAGCATCTAGAATTGTGCTGTCCAAACACAGACGAGAGGCCATCCTATCTCCTGGTACAATATGGATGATGCCATCGTAGGTGAAATTCCAGGACTGTGCCATTAAAATAATAGTACTTTATATGGCCCTGTGCATTTTGCTGTGATTGAGAGCCCATCAGCTGTGCAGAGAAATGAATGCTCTTTGGCTGAGTGGGCTGGAGTGGATGGTGTAGCAGCCCAGCTGATGGGTCTCTTGCTGATATGTCAACTCCTATGCTGGTACCTCACAATGAATCTCTTAACTTCAGATTGCCCTTAAAAAATCCTAGGAGATACTGTAATGGAACTTGCACATTTCATCACAAGAGACACATTCATGTAAAAAGAAAAACAAAACAGTGGTTTTTTACTTTTAATTAAGGTCTTTTAAAAGTCTGTAACTCACAAGGTTAAAGTTATTCCAGTCAAACCTTAGGTACTCTATTTTGAAGCTGAGCAGAAAGCAATATAGAAGTATATTCACAGAATTTAAACAGTAACAAACCACTGTGGTTGTTTCTGAACTCCAAAGTTATGTTTGACATCTTTTGTTTTATATGCTTTTCTTCCTTCAACTTGTCATAATGTAGTTTTGTTGATTTTTGGTTTCTGCTTGCATTGGTTCCTGATCCAGGGTGTTCATTCTGAGGTCAGCTGTTACAGCATATGCTCTCTAGGAAGTTTGTGTTTCTTGAATGTGAGGGAAAACCCATCTCAAAAGTGCTTAAGAGAAAAAGTGTTATCTTGCCTTTTTTTACCAGCTTGGCCACTGGTTAGCAAAGTCAGTAGGAATATATTGGAGTTGGGTTTTGGTCAATAAGGAGTTTGTGAAGCTGCTAAATCAAGAAGGAGCAGATTATGCCTTAGCATGTTAATGTGCTCATTAAATTTCAGTATTCCATTATTTAAGTATTTTACTCTGTATTTATATTGTTTGCCTTTTTCTAGGACTTTTCTTAATTTTTAATATCCTTTAGGTCATTTTTTGTTCTAGTGCAAGAAACCTGAAAATATAAAGCTGACAAATAGTGTAAATATTCTTTGTGCATTCTTGAGCAGAGTGAAAAATAAACATACTGGTTAATTGAGCCTTGATGATGATTTGTGGTTTAAGTCCAAACTCAAAATTTAAAAATTGAAAAGTAGATTTACCTATCTTATTTGCAAATCTATAAGGTTTGGGTAAATATTTTTCCCCCCCCTGTAAACTTCAACTGTCTCAAGAGGAACCTTGGCAGGCTATATCAAAGTGAGGTCAAGTCTCCAAAACCAGAATGATTTCAAGAATGTGGACTCAGAAATCATATTTTGCACTTAAAAGTATCCTGAAACTTCGGGAGCCTTCTGTTGCTCCTTCAGTCCAAGGAAAACAGTTGAAAAGAGATTGTTATTATTCACTTGATGGCATGTCATAAAGTATTTGTATCCTTTGAGATCGATATCTTATGCTGAAAACTGTACCAAGAATTTGGAATGTCAGATGTTTCTCTGATTTAATATCTTGTTTTGATGAGCATTCCTTCAGTGTTTCTGAAAGTAACAGCAGTAGGCTTCCTGTGCTTTGGGTTGTAGGCCCATGTGATAGCTGTGTTTTTGCTTCGCCTGTCAAAAGCCTCTGTTCATGAAAACTGAACTGAGTAGCGAGACATGGAATTCCTTGCTCTGCTGCCGTGAGCCATCGGCAGAATCCAGCAAATGGTCAGTGGGAATTATATGCTAGCATGAGATGGAATATGGGATCAAAAATCTGAATTCATGGCCTGATTTTTGATTACAGTATGTGCTTGGTGTTTATTTCAAATAAATAAAATAGGCATTTTCTCAAGCATGTTGGGGCGTTTGCTGTTAGCACAGGATGTTGGAAGTGTGACAGACTAACGCTGACTTTTTGGATGCTTGCTTATATTTTCCTGTCTGTACTGCTGCCTTTTTTTTTTTAGTAACTTATTTCTGGTATAGATAATTTATATTTCAAACCCAAGTCTCTTCATGCACATGAGAATGAGAATTAAAAATCTCAGACCAACACTTTTCTGTTTAACTTTTGCCTCCTGTAGTCAAGTTTATATAAATGTTTGTTTTCATTGTAAAAGAATTTCTAAATCTGCAGAGGTTTTTGGTGGGTTTTTTTTCTTATGGAGGATGAGTGTGAAGTATCAAAGTTATTTCAACCCTGTCAACTGTGACAGGTATTTTAGACAGCTGCAGGAGTTCAGGCAGTTGCATCTAATATAGATTATATATACAGCAAGAACCCACACAGTACCTTATACCCAAATACCTGAGAAAACAGTTGGAAGACTTCATTCTTCCAGCATTATCTGGTAGTGATCCTTCTAGAGATGACTTGGCAGTGTTAAGGGTGTTGCTACATCAGCTGTTAGGTTACTGGTGAGTCAGTTCCTGAAGCAGGTTAAGAAACTTCATGTTGCTTGACAGATAACTTCAGCGCCCGTGTCTGACACACAGGTAACAGGACCAAGACATGTGTGTTAACAAGTGTAAAAAGCTTAATGTGAAAAATAGGGACACTCTTAAAGGTACAGAAATTAAATATTTGGGCTGCTTATTAAGCTAGTAGAGAAAGCCAGGATCATCTTTGTCTGATACTAAATGGTGCATTGCTGAGATTTGTCTTGCACACTTTATGGCTTAAAATATTGCAAGTAGCTTTGATCAGGTATTAAGGTTTGTAGAGGACTGTCCAGCTGTGGGATTGTTCCTGTGGTACTTCACTGGCTGATGTAAACATTCAGATGTTGCCAAGCCTTACTACAAAGGTTACAGAATACAAGAACCATATTTTTAGTGTGATGGCCAGCTGGCCATTGAAACATTCTGATTTGTTAGTTGCTGTTGGATAAGACTTTTCTTTCTATGTGTAAACAGAATTGTTGCCTGGGCAAACAGAAGTCATTTGTACTCAAAATAATTTTTATCAGACTAAGCATCTGTCTCTGACTCACAGTTCCATTTGGTTATGAGCTCATGCACTTCACATTCTTTCAGACAAGACCAAAATTCAGTCTTATTAATAGACTGATGATATTAAAAAATTGAAACACGACTTGTTTCAAGCTTCAAGTCTCACTGTCTTTCATCCTTGGCAAGATAGTGCTTTTACAAAAGGCTTTGTGCATGCTCTGTGCAAAGTCGAGGGAGTGTGAGTTCATTATGAATGTATGTGTACACCACCGAGAAACCTGAATCCTTGTATGTGGAGGGAGTGTTTGTGAGAGCAGTTCGTCCTTCCTCAGAACGAGTTCTGTAATGGGGATCCGCTTTAGGCGTGGCTTCAGTGCCCTCTTGTGGTACCAATACTCTGTGCAACATGAAATCAAAACTCCTGCTTTATTCCGTCTATTTCCCCTTAAAATAAAACATGGAAAAGATGCTTCAGCTTATGTGTATGCGAATTTCCCTTCATCCCTCAGCACTTAGGTTCTTACAAGTTAAAGTAAGTTAAAGTTAATAAGCTTAAACCTTTAAGCAAATTGACCTGAAGGGGAGAGGTTGACCTGAAAGAAGAATCTCTACTTGAAACTCTAATAGTAAGCTTATGACAGATTAAATAACTTACTTAAATCAACATCCCAGTTTAAGCAAGCCTCTGACACTAGTTTGACAGCTGCAATCACCTCAGGTCCCTTTGGTGATTTGAGATACACAAACATCAAGCAAAAGCATAACTTAATTTTCTTTTCAGTAGTATGTTAAGACACAGGGATGTGAAATACTTTTCTTTTTTAAATGCACCTCTCACTTAACTCAGTTATTCCCTAGTAGTTAATTACTGACTTGATAGTCCCAGCAACGGACGGCTACATTTTTATTCCATTTCCTATAGATTGAGGTCCTCTTAGACATTTTTATTGTAAAAGTAGTTTTCTCCTTCTCAAGCTGCTGTATCTTGTTTGTCCAAGGAATGCTTATCACAGTGTTAATGGTGTTATATTAATGTTAACGGAATAAACATTCCCTAAGATGTTTAGTCATGGAACAAAGGGTATTGAGCTTAGCTCAGAATCTAATAGTGTTTTAGTTGAAGCAAAAGGCCAGAATCTATACCAATTATATGGGATTCTGAACTGAGCATTTCTGTATGTTTAAAATTCAGCTTTTTCTCACCTTGATTTGCAGATTAGAAGGCAAAATTCCTGAGTGCTCCTGAACCTTATTGAGAATACTGCATGTATTGGTACTTTTATTTATCTTAAGGCTTGTGGAAGGAGTGGGATCTGTGACCATTTGTTTCTCTGTTGCTTTTACTCTCTCTCTTTTGCCTTATGGTAAAGTTCATCTGTATGAATAGAAGAGTCAACACCAGTAGGTCTTTTAAACAGCAAACAGAATTCTGTGAAGCACAAGACCTGCTTGTCAGAGCTCTCAGAAACACACCATGACAATCATTTGCCTTGGTCATGCAGCAGTAGCATGGAAAGAAAGTGGGTTCTGTGTGAAACAGTGGCAGTTCTAAAATCATTGTTATCCTTTGAAGTTAAAGACTCAGTTGTTTATTGGTGTCCTACACATGCACAGGAGTGCACCCGCATGCCTGTTGTTCACCCTGCAAGTTCTACCTGGAATCTGAAAATCCAGCTGGATTCGTTCTCCCTCTGGCAGCCAAGCATCTCTGTCATTGAGGATCATACAGTGACCATCTGAAAGATCTGGTGGGTGCCACACAGGTGGACTCTAGGTCACCATATTTGGGTTCTTTAGTGCTAAAGGAGTAAGAGGAGTATAACTTGTACTTGTGTAGAGTTAAAACATTTTGCAGAATACAGGCAGATGTGTAATATGAAGAATGACGTGTGGTTTCTGTCCTGGTGGAAGCCAACATCCCTGGGGCGTGAGGGTGTTGGGAAATGTCCCATCAGGTCTTCCACTCAGATGTGCTTCTGAGTGGAAAATCTTAGAGAAATCAACATGGGAATGTGCTCTGTGAGAATAATGTGACCCAGTTATTTTGGGTTTGTGCTACTGTTTCTGCACCACTAGCCCAGAAAAGGAAGAAGCAGTTCCCACAGTCCACTTTTGCTTCTGCAATCTTAGAATATTAAGAATATTGATAAGATCTTGAAAATAGTTGGCCAGATGCAGGCTTCTTGGTACTTTTCATTCCTTGGAGCCTGATTTATAAATCATACTTTTCCCTGAGAAGTCTTCATTTAGTGTCTCTTGAGTGGCTGAAGGAAGTTGAAGGTGAATGCCCTAATACTGCTGTGCCAAGCTCATTGAAACCTGTCTTCCCTTTCCTTATATTTTTCTTGTCAAATCTGTATAAAGGATGTATAGATAAAGATTCTTAAATAGAAAAATGAAAGAATGTGGTACTACATTAAACGTGGCATTTTTAGCTATGCCAGTATCCAAAGGCTGTGCGCCCACTGCTTGTGCACATTGCTTCCAAGCTGCTGCTTGCTGGAAAGCCACTGAGAATCTTAAAGGTTTCTGTAAACAGTGCATGATTCTTTAAGTATATCTGTGTTGCTCAAATGTCATTCTCTTTTGCATGCATTAAATATGCTAATGAGTGAGTTTGTTCTGCAGCTTCTTTCATCATTCAGATGAAAGTATATCTTGCTATCCTACACACTGCTTATTTCCTGCATGGCAGTGTACCTGACAGCTTCTCCCAACAGTCATTGGTCTCACTTTGCATCATGCTCTGTTAAGAATGGTATACCTGCAATATTTAGTGTTCTGTATCCATTCTGTCTTTTCCCAAGATCAGAAGGCCATTGGCTAGCAGAGGAGAGAGGAGAAAATCATGGCCTCAGCTGCTGTAGTAACTTCCCTGTGGAAGGGAGTTTAAAACTGTAGGAGAATTCAGTGAGAGTTTAGTGATGCAAAACCATTCAATATGAAGAAAAAGCAGTACAGTATTAAACTAAATATAATATGACATTTCCCATTTTTATCTGCCTTTACAGTGCAAAAGACTATTCTTCATATGTTACCTGGATCTTTCCTTTACTTGAGCAATAGCTACATGTTCATGTAGGAGGAGGAGAAACATCAGGCGTTGCTCAAAGGGAAAAGATTCCCTCTCCAACTAAGTTTTCAAAAGTTGATACCTTCAGTTGTCAGATGTATTACCATTTTTCTGCAGTGTGCATGTGCTTTTCTGTGACAAGAATGTAGAGAACAAGAGAAATTTGTGACTGTGTCTTCCTCTCTGTTTGAGAGGCTTTCTTTGCCAGTGGCAGTTACTTACGTGTAGCTGCTAAAATTTCTTACTGATCCTTAGCTGGATGCACCACCTAAAGCTGGACCAACAAAGAATTCCAACAACTGCATATGTTCAACAGCCTTTTTAGGAGGAGCAGTAATTCCCCAGCTACATTTGCAGGGAGATTTGGTTTCACAAACCTGTTTATAGTTGAGCTGTATGCACTGAATTAGTGAGTTTATTAAAGCATGTTTGGAAGGGAAAAGAACCACATATGGAAAAGTGACAATATGTAGTTTAGTGTCATTAGCAGATGGCCGAGACCTTGAAGGCTGTATTCACTTGGCCTAAATCTGAGAACTTGTAAAGTGGTGATGTGTGGCCTCAGCCTGTAATGAGTCATGTGGAGGTTGTCTGGAAGCAGCATGCAATGCCATGTGCTCAGATTAAAATGAGCACTGCACGCTGAGCCCCGGAGTGCCAGGCACTTAACTACCCCTGATCTGTCTGCTTTATTGATTTGTTTTTTCCTTTTAAGGTTGGTTGCCTGGTTCATGTGAGTTTGTGTTGTGCTCTGACTGTCCTCAAAGCTTTAAATCTATCGTCTGTTCTGGCTACTAGAGACTGAAACTAGGACAGTTCAGCATTTCCCTAGAGGAAGAAATTGAAGCTTCTTGAATGTAACCATTTTGGGGAGAAGGGACATTCTTGCAAAAATTTTTAGTCTTTCTGCAGTAACTATTCTATGGCTTTGTACTGTTCTGGCAGTGTTAGGAGTGTTTTCTTGTTGAATTCTAGCGTGGTTTGCAGTATTCTTGTCAAACATAACCTTCTGCAGGTATTCCTTACTTAAGGCTAATCTTGATCATCACAGCCATCAACACCAGGATTTTTTTTTATCCTATTCACAGCAACAGTTCTGATTTTTAATGGATTTGTGTAGAATGTGCCCTGTCAGGCAAACTGCCAAGCACTTAAAAGCTCTCTTAGATTAGTAAGGGACAGGCTACCTGACCAGTTAACACTGGTATGCTGTTTGGGTGTGTCAGTACCTCTGCTTTGGTGTCCAGTTAGGAGGAGCAGTTGCATGGATATCTATTCCAAACAAATCTATAAATTGTCATGGATCAAGTCTGACTATGAATCTGCTCTTGGTGAGCAGTATAACCTAGTGAAGAGCTATATAGATCAACTTAAATACAGCTTATCAAAATAGTTTCTCAGAATAAAAAACATGTAATCAGGTCCCTGTGGTATATTGTTTAAATCCCAGTGTATAGTGCAAATCTTACAAAGTGGTTATCAAGACGTAGGCATTCAGAGAAGTGGGAAGCTAGCAGTAACCCATGGTGGAGTTACTAACTCTCATAGAGTTCAACTGTGTGATGCCATTTCTCAATAGAAGGTTACTGTTGTACTTAAAGTCCTTTTTAGATTTGAGTTCACAGATACTTAGGATCTAACAGGATCTACAAAATATGTGATGCCTAGTGTAACAGATATGTGGAAAAGAGGAAAGGTTTGAAATCTCAAAAAAAAGCAGGCCACTGTAGGCTTTGCTTATGCTAATGATACTTAAACTAAGAATTGTCTTTTGCTTTATCATAAACTGATTTCAGAATTGTGCTGTGTACAGGGATATAAATATTAGTCATTTAATATTCACAGCAAGCCTTATATTGGGACCTACTGCAGGTGAGTATTTATTGTTAAGAAACTATTTTCTTACCTACAGTAAAAAAAATCTGGCCCAGGGAGAAGTAACTGAGGACAAGCCCTTTGTCTTCAGAACATTTATGTGCTTATTTCTCTTGGGTTTTTTTCTCTCTTTCTGCAAAACAAACAGAAAAAATCATTACCCTTGAGGCACAGACTGACATTCAGACTGGAGGGCTTACTTACCTTTCTGCTGTATACATAGAAACAGGGTCCTCTGAAAGAGACATTTTCCAGTCTTTTTTTGTTCACTGACAGGATGGCTGGGGGTTTACATATAGATGCTTAGATGTTTCCATGTTTATGCCCTATTCCTGACATCATAGAGTAAGTTTCTTCTTCTAGATGTGCATCATGGAAAAAAGAAGTTCCTATTTTACTGGGTGGAGAGTGAAGGCTTTAGGTAATCAGTCTCTTTGATTTTCCCCTCTGTGACACTGGGAAGAAGATTAATATTTTCTGCTCTGTTATAGAGTAACCTACTGAATTCTTCAGGATGTTTTGCATGCATGTCCCTTATTAAACTGCATTATGTTCTATTTTAAATAGGTTTGTCTTTCTCTTTAATTTTTTCCCATGTTTTATTTATTATTATTTATATTTCATGAGGAAAATTTTGCAGCTGTTCATCAGGGACTGGTCTGTTACGCAGTGGTGAGATATTTCTCTCAATGTGATCAAGAAATCTGGTTATGTATTGTTGGCATTTGTATGTTTTGAAAGGTTTAATCAGAACTGCTGTGATGAGGCAAATAGATAACCTTTATAGCTAAGCCAGTTTAGAAGCAGCTATTTCGCTACAAATCAGATTTTAAAACTTCCTACAAGTGAGAACAGTTTTACCATATAAACCTCTTAACTGGAAAACTGTTGTTGGAATAAATAATAAAAAAGAAAGAACTTCTCTATGCTTCATTTTGTGTGCTTTGGTCTAAATTTTGATGGCATAAATTATCATCCTGTTTTTTGCTATGCATCAAATGAAAGCTTTTTATGTAGTGTTTTCTTTGACTATTCCTTTATGAGCACACCTCTCATCATCTTTGAAGAAGGGCCACTGGCTATCAAAGGGAGGAATTTATGAAAGTCAGCTTTTAAAATACTTCATTTTGCTTTTCATTATTTGTTTTTGATACTTCACTTTTTCAATCAGCAGTTTGTCCTGTCCTTTGAAAATGTTTATTTTTGTCCTGTAAATTCTGGCTTTTCAAAGGAGGATTTATATTAAAGGAAAAAGCTAAAAATTAACAGAGCTAAAAATTAACAAAACTAAAAATTAGTGTCTGTGTGTAGGGAGAAAACACATTAAAAGCTTGGTTCAGAATTTGGGCGCTACACTCCTCATTCTTTTCCAGTACCCATATGGATACTTAACTTCATCAGAGTGGGAACCTACTGCCATCTGTGTTTTGTTATCCAGAATAGAATCTATGATGATATGTGGGTAGTAGATGCATCTTTTTAGTGGTTTATCCAGTGTGTTACAACTGTAAAAGGCACTGGAGGTCCTCTGGTGTTACTGTTCTGGAGGTGAGTCGTGCATGGCTGAAATCACAGTGATTTGTGTGGTAGACCTGGTGTAAATTCAGACCTAGCAAACATCCACAGATCAGTATTGCACAGCCAGCTAATTCTAATTGAAACTTCTCATTTTCTTCTTTTGCTTACCTGCTCTTATCATTTGGTGATCATTTTTCACTAAAAATTAAGTGAATATTTTTTAAGTTGCATTTTTTATGCTTATATGTGTGGAAACCAATAGATTCCTTTGATATTGCTTCTGGAGTTTTATTGCAGCACTGTTGTACAGTTCAGCAGTTATGGCCTATGACCTTTTTGTAACATTTTTTATGGCAATCCTGTTCAGTCCTAAGTGTTCTGCAGTTTCTGCTTTCAGAGCTCAATCATTGGATTCATTTTGAAGTACAAACATGTATTTTTTCATTAAAACAGTAGAAAAAGGGCTGCATTAATTTTAGAGAAAAATGTAAGTAAATCCATGTTAATTTATTATTAAGGTGAGCAGAGCAGCAAGGGCTGCTAAAGATAGATCTCTTCTGTAGTTACTGCTCATCCTACTGCTTTTAAAACTCATGTCAAAATAAGTGGCTTGGATTTTTTCCCTTAGCAAATGCTTTGCAATCAAATACATGTTTATATGTGATTGGAGTAACATGGTTGCTGTTAATGTCTCAGAAGATCTTTAGGAAATTACCATGTTCACCTTGAAGGATCAGGGTAATTAGAGTATGCAGTGTGTTAATCACCAGTGTTAATGTTGCCATGAAAGTCAAAGTTCATGTTTTTATGTTGTCTAGAGGATGGTTTCGCAAACAGCGTTTCCCTGTGACACTGCCTGGCTTGTTAACGTCAGATTGCAAAAGGTGCAGAAAGTAAGACAGTTCTTAAGGTGCTCATTTAGCCCAAATGCTGATGAATGAGATCCTGGTAGTTCCAGATACACAAAAGCTTATGCTAAGTGAATTCTCTTATTCTAGATTATTTTTGTAAACCCTGGGAAATTGTATTTCCTGTGACACAAATCATTGAACAAGACTGGTTTCTATAAAAGTGATGGGTGACAATGTGCTGGGTCTCAGTTTAATTTCTGTAATGAATATATTTTAGCCTAATGGTAAATACATGTCAGTCAGGTAGTGAGCACACCCAGATTTTTCATGTGACCTCTAAGCAGCATCATTACCCATTCCCATATGTAAAGTGGTAATACACCACCCCCTTTTGCTTTTGTGTGTCTGCATCTGTGTAAGCAGCACAAAAGTAAAGAGAAGACTCCTTATTGATGCACTGCTGCTGAGATGTCTGTAGATAAGTCTGTTCATCTGCATGTAGGGATTGAAACTTACTTCCATTGAGCTCAGCAATATGTCATTGCTGCTGTAGAAAGGAAAAAAAAAGACCTGTCTTTACTGAATTTCACTGTGGGGAATACTAGTTTTAAGCATTCATAAAAAATAAGTATGGAGTTAATAACTCATGGTAGCAACTTGGTTTCAGTTTGTTCTCTGCTCTGACAACTCAGGTATTAGGCTGACTTACATCTGTATTAAGTACAGTTCTCTTTTGGCTGTGTTTACCCATAAAGAGGCAAATTATTTAAATGACACATATCTCCAGATAACGTACATTTTGCGTAACCTAATGCAAGTCACTGACTACAGCAACAGTCCTTGACTCTTGTAATAATTTATCAGATAATGCAGCTCTGTTTATTCCAAACAGTAGGGAGAAAAAAATCTGTACCTAAATTTAAAATTACTTGACTTTTAATTGAGGCATTATTCTGCCACTGTAATTTCTAGATATGTACCAAAAAAAAAAAAATTAAGAGAACTAGTCTGTATAACATTAGAAGTTAGGACCCAATAATTTTCATAAACCTGGGATGTTGGAACACAGGTGGTGGATTTAGGAATGCTATAATTTTTTTTGCATGTTCTGCCCTGTCAAAGAGCTAAATGTCAGTAAAAATTTTGTGCTGGCCAAAGACACTTGGAGATAATTTTGCTTTTTTTTTCTAATGCTGTTGATGACACCAAATCATGTATCTTTAGTTGGTATCTAGGAATCAAACAGTGAAAATACTTAATGAGGCCTTATTCTCTCTGCCAAATGTACCACAAGAAACGAACAGCTACAGTGGCAGTTAATTTACGTTTTTAGAACAATCAGTACCTTATTTAATGGTGAGGTTTGATTACTTTGAAGACCTTACTCAAGGTGCACCACTTCTGTGTTCTACTCTGGGGGTGTTGTTTGTTCATCTTTCCTCTTTTCCATACTTCCCACGTTTCTTTCCTTGCGTTAGGTGAGTGGCTTTCAATCTGAGCATCTGGGGTCACGTAAATTGACAGAAATTTGCTGTTAGACAAAAAAAACCCCAACACGTAGCACTGGAAAAGTTGATATGTAATGAGGAAAGTTCATAATGGTTTCCAGGTGTGACTTTTCTGAGAAATGTGGCAACATTAAATATGGTTCAGAATAAGTATTTGTTACCCATTCATAGATGGAGCAACTCTTAAACTTCAGTTACTGCATCGCTTCTGCCTCCTAATATTTCTCCTTCCCTGTGACAGATGTTAGCACTCTGGGTGCTTCCCTCCTTATGCTAAGTGGATTTCAGCTTAAGAGTTCATTCCTAAAGAACTTGAGTCTGACTTTTTCTCTGGGGTTTTTTCCACCCTACCAACTGCAGTAGTTACCACAGCTTCAGTGGACATTTGAGAGAGCTCCTGAAAATCATGAAGGTGGTTGATATTAAATGGGAAGGATAATCTAGCAAATCTCTTCTAGTTTGATTTGTGCTAATGCTGCACAAGTGTGTTCACATTGGCCGAAAAATTACAAGTTATAACAATACGAGAATAAATAATAAACAGTACTGTGTACCTTTAATAAACAGTACTGTGTTCTGCTTTTCATCTCCAAGGTCTCAAGGCTTCAGTGTCAAATACAGAGTTTGTATTTGCTTTTTCTCCAGAGGATTTCCTTTGTAAATTAGGAACTGCTTTGTGGGGTTTTTCTGCCAATTTCTACATTAGCCTGGTACAGACCGTTTGTGTTATTTGCACCACTTAAATAAAGGCCCAGACACGTGCTTGCATCATCAGTATGATTTTTGTTTCACTGTCTGGAATTTAGTAACCAGGTCTCATAGTACATAAGGTAAGGCAGACTCTGATGCACTTCCCTCTGAGCTTTCCAAGCTCTAGAATCAATGGGAAGAGTGACAACAGCTGCTCTCAGAAAATAAATGAGGAAGAAAGTGATCCTTCTCTAGTAAATTTTCAAGGGGAACTAAGCTGAACTTACCAAGTACAATGTAGAAATTTTAGACTTCGGAGTTTTGTAATATCAATGTGTCAGGACTTTACACCTAAAACTCACATGTGCAGATTTAGACAGCCAGAATATATGTGAAATATTAATAATAAATAGCTGGGCATTTGAGGTCAGTGGTCGCTTCTGTCCTTCACGTAGCAGAGGTGCTGTAAGTATTGCAGTGATACAGCCAAAGTTCTACAGACAGAGAACATGCCTGGAGTTTGGGGCTGTGTTGTTCCCTTGCTGGTCTCACACCCTTCCCCACTTCAGGCATCTGGCTGACAGCAGCTGTGAAGTTCTGACTTGCAGTGTGTCAGTACCACCAGCTTCATGGTTCACTCACTAGAGATCCTCAACTTCCATTGGTTTTTCAGCTACATTCGGCCAAATTTCAGACATTTTTGTCTCCAGCAATATCAGACAACTGAAAGCAGCAATTTGAAAAAATTAGGTCACTCAGGTTTCTATATATAGCAGCTCTCAGATCCCAAGGAAGCCAGCACAGTCATCTAGCCTGTTTTTAGCTGTCAGTGTTTGTAAATTAATATTAACAGAGTTGGTGTTAAGTAGAATTTTAAGTACCAACTTTTTTTTTTCCTTCTGCTTGTGCTTTCCAGCTTTTTAAATTCTTTTTGGCTTTTAATTTATTTAAATTAAAAATAGTTATCTGGTTTTTTGCCCCTCTGCTTCTTTATACTAATAATGAGTGGATCTTCAGGCAAGGGAATTGTGGCCGTCACGTTTCTGAGAATCACCTGACTTGCATTGAAATCAGGCTGGGTTGATGTCAGGTGGGGGCAGCTTAAGTGTTCTGTGTGCACCATTTCTCATAACTAAATGTGAGGCTCTCCATATATATTCAAGTGATTGTTTTATCTTTTTCTCTTTTTTTCTTCTTTGTTTTTTTATTAAACCAATTAGTTTTTTATTGGCAGAATGGGAGAGGTCGGCAGGGGATTGAAGAAAGAATCAATGACTGATAAAAGTAGGAAAGGCTGAGTATAACTGGATGGTAGATGTTAGAAGAGTTTATGAAGTTAACTATTTCTGTTTTATGTATTTACTCATAACATTGTCTTCTTACATACAGCAGAAAAGGTAGGACAAGAAATAGTTTTCCCAAAAGATTTATAAATCAAGTTTAGTTTGTTTGATTTTGGTCACTCACACACAGAGAGAAAATACTGGTCTGTTTCTCCTCCAGATATGACACCTGAGTGTTCCCAGATGGAGAACAGAGAGCTAAAAGCTGTAGTTTCACTTTGCAGAGAAACAGTGGAACAGGTTACCCTTGAGAGTTAGAACCATCCTCTCATCCCACTGGCCTGATAAAGGAGTAAAACCTAGAATTATCCTTTGTAACATAGGATCATTGTGTGAAGTAGAAAGGGGTCACTGATCTGCTTTATTCATGTTCTTGTTATTTTATGCTTCTTGACTGAAAAGTATAATGCTTCCCATATGCATGGAGAAATACAGTTTGCACTCAAGAGAAGCTAGAATGGAGAATGTACTTGAGAATCTAATGCATTTAATTTTTATTTTATTCAGCTGTGGGCTTCTTAATTCATTTGTTCATGTATACTATTTTCACTCAGGAGTGATAGAAATAAAGGAAGGAAGGGTTTGAGAGCAGTAGCTGTATACATGTCTGTGTCTTAGCTCCATAGCTGCACCTTGGGGTTCAGGGCAGTTCTCAGCTTCTCACACATGTGGAGAATGGTGTCATTAGCTGCATTCCCTAAGCACCTCTAATATGCAGGTGGCCACTCTTTGAAGTGTCTAAATGCTTATGTGGCACTAAAGGATGCTCAAAGGCTACTGTTGCAAGTGTGTGCTTTTTTATTTCTGCTTATTACTGACTCTGCATTTGGATTCTTTCCAATGTTCTCCCTGGATCTTTGCATTTGGTGGAACGTGAGCTTGTAACCTGAGCACAAAACTATAGATGTTAAATTTTCAGCTATATCAACTTCTGATTTTTTTTTGCACAGATTAATGCTCTTAGCTTTTGTCTTTCTGTTTCATGAGCTAGTCAACAACATGCTGTCTGTTGCTGGCAGAGAAGGTCAGTCTGGCATTCCCACATCAGTCTGCCTTGGCCCTTTTTCTCTTGCACATAAGCATGGCAACCACTGTGGTGTCTCAAGTGAAAATTCATGTGGCAGGCAAACACCTCATATGGTGCATTGTCACTAAAACATGTCTTGGGAGTGTTCATTGGAGTGGGTACCAGCACACAGTAATTTCTCATCTCCTGTGCAACCTTCCCTTGAAAAGTAGCTGATTTCTTTTGCATTGGTAGTCCACAGCATATACCTAATAGCATAGTTTCCCATAACTCTTTTACATTATCTCCCTTGTCAGTGAGCAGATCAGTTTTTTAATCACTGAATGAAGTCTTTCATACTTCATAGAATTATTCTTCTAATCCATAGATTAAAAACATAGAAAACCCACAGAAAACTAGAAGATGGTAGCTTCCACAATACGGCTTCTGCACTTGTATCCAGGAGGAACTTTCTCTCATGGTATATCAATAAATTTCTCTCTTTCAGGCCATTGTCATGAGAAAAATCCAGATGGCAGTCATGGCAAGGAGAAATACTTTGATGACCACTATGAGTCAGCTACAGCAGTGACAGAAGGACACTCTGAGGGAGGTACAGAAGATCCAGAAGTTCTTCCTCAGAGTTCAGCAAGGGACCCCTCCTTCTTGAGACTGGAAAGTAAGTCAGCCTTACAAAATCAGTTCTGGCAAATAAAATTGTTTCTAGATTTTTCAGAAGAGCTGTCTATTTTCCACTAAGAAGCTGTGTTTCCCCTCTCTGTCCATAAAAAACCAAGTAATCCATGAACTAGTTTCACTCTCTTCACCAGTCTTCTCCAAGCACAACAGGGATGCTTATTTGTAGTGAGGAGGTCTGCATTGACTAGTTCTCTCTTTGTGCAGTTCGCAGTGAGTAGTCAGTGATACTTGGGTTGTGCAAGTGGAAAAGTCGGGTCACAGAAAAAAGATTGTTTTTGTACAATTTGTGAAAGCACAAGGAAAATAATTTTTGAAGTTTTTTTATGGTATTCCCTCTTAGACACAGTCACTGCAGAAAGCAATGGTTCAGAAGGAGTGGAGGGTTTAGAAGATGATCAGATGTCTGAAGAGATGCTGGCTTTGGTGGATGAGTTTGAAAATTCTTGGCCTCAGGAAGCTTTTGAGGGGGCACTGGAGGTAAAAGGTCGTCGGATGGACTTGCAGGGAATCCGGGTCCTGAAGAAGGGATCTCAGGATGGACTTGCTAGCTCCTGTTTTGGAGACTGTGGTGATGATGATGAAGCTGAATGGGTAAGTTTGAGTTAGTTTACTTAAGTCTTGTACTAAATGTTGTGGACGAGGGAAAGATGAGAACAGTTCGACAGGTTTAGCGCTGAGAGATACAGATCTGTGAACTTCCCCTATGAGCCTAGAAGATGTAGTCATTGATGGCTGGTGTGAAATGAACAAGTAGTTTCAATCCATCACCAACTTCTTCCTCACGGATAAAAATAAAAAAATATTTTAACCAAAAGTTCTAGTTAGCATGAGAACACGGGAATCCCTCTTGTCATCATGTTACCAGTAGAATATATTATGAAAAATGCCTTTCAGTTCTCCAGCAGTTAAATTGATTTTCTCCTGTGTTGGAGGTCAGAAGCTGCATACTTAGTTTGCATGATGTGATGCAGTGAAAGCAGGCTTCGAGAATGACTCCGTCTTTTCCTCCCCATCTAAACTCAAAGATCTCATCTGTAACATCTTTGGGTTAAAACAAGTAGTGCATTGGGCTAAAACAAGTAGTGCAAAGCAGTCATGGTGTTTCTCACTGTTAACCTTGCTCATACTGTTCTTTTGGTAGATCACTTTTCAGGTCAAACGTTTAAAGAAACCAAAAGTTGAAAGCTTGGATCTTCAGGAACCAGTTGGGAGAAATGTGGAAGAAGGGACTAATGCAGAAAATGAAAACTTCTACCAAACTGCTCTAGAGATCAGTGGACCAAAGATACCTTCTCCTGGACCAATAGGTAACCTGAAATTTCTAGAGAAAGCAAATCATTTGCAGCTGTTGTATTACTGTGGTTTATTTCCTTTGCAACCTTTATATTACACTGGTTTATTACTGAAAATAAGCATCACAAAAACTATGTAGTGAATGTCCCTTCTAGATGAGTGCATGGAAAAAGAAGAAATCTCTTCCATCAACACCTTCTTGATGAAGTGCAGCCTAACTTTGTGTTGAAAGAAAACTTCGTAGTTAATTTCCAGAAGTTCTGGGGATGAGGTGGTGAGAGTGGAGAATGAAAGAGGTAGATATTGTGAGTAAAAGTTGTAAAACAGAGAGGGGACTTTGGTGATCTCTTTTGATAAACTGAATGGGCGGAGGAGTTAGTTTATCAGGATGCAGAACAAGAGTTTGTACTGCCTTCTGGTTAGCAGAAGGCATACAACTCAGAGCTGAAAGTCTAATAAAAATGAAGTAAATAAATGAAAATCAAGTGTTCTGCTATAATTATTCAGTAACATTATAAGAGAAAACTTAGAGACTGTCTTCCAAAACACTGTAGTTACAGAAGAGTTCTGCACCAACACAGATGAGATTTTGAGAGGCAGATGGAGTTTTTGCTAGTTGAATAAGAGGAATTGGAGAGTAATCTGTTAATATGGTGCCAAAGAATAAAACCAAAGTAATTGACCCCTATGCTTCTTATCTTACCTTTCAGGGGAGCTAAAATCTTAAGGTTATAGGGCTGATGTGTAAGCAAATTCTAGAGTGCATCTTAGTCCTTGATGATTTGATGACCTGGAAAGTGATTTCACATTTTGAAGGCTTTTACATTAAATCTTTAACAACCTCCTTTTTTAGCAACTGACAAATGTAGGTTATTGAATTAAATTTTAAAATGGGGGGGCCAGGAATACATGAAAACAGACTGTCATTTGTGAGCACACACCTGTCCTTTCCTCAGTGTTTATCCTCCTTCCCTCCAAGTTACTTTTGTGGCTTTATTACATAGCATCCCTCAATTGTAAAGTAATCTTCCCAACAGTCCTGTGAGGCAGAGTCTGCTGGCATCCTCTTTGCAAGAGCTAAATCATTAAAATTTAAGTAACATATTGAACATCACCTAGGGAGTTCTTAGTAGAACGGAGGAATGATGGTATCTATCTTGTGTTTCACTCCTTCCCAGACTACTGAACTGTCTCTAGCATTTCCATACCTCTTTATGTCTTTTGCTGTTAATGCCAGTAAGAACTTGCAACCAGATAGTTCACAGTGGTGGTGATGAGAACTGATCATTTCCCTTTGAAATTGCCCTTTGTATCTCAAAATTAATTTCCCTTTTATCACAATATGTTACAAAATACATGGTATTGCAGGCTTCTTCTTGTTTGCAAAATATGATGAAGTGGTTTACTGTAACTTGGATGAGAAATAGGCATTGCATCCAAACGGGCAAAATTTCATGTAACTAGAAATAAATACTGAAATACTGTCCACATAGCTGGTTTGATAGACTGGCATGTTTTTAAACTTGGCTTCCCACTGTGCAAATCTACTGCTATAGTGAATTTTTCTTATGTTCCAAATAGTTTGGACATTTCTGATACGAGAGAACAATGTTTTCTAACATTTAACACAGGCCAGTTTCCTAGGACTTGATAGAGTATACACCAAATCTGAGGGAAAGATTTCAGTAGGCTTTAGTTCAAATGTAAGGATCAGGTTCATGTTTCTCTCAGTGATCTGTTAGTTAACATAAAGCAAGTTATTTAACCTTTCCCTGCCTTGCTTTGCTCCTCTGCAAAGTGGGAGAGCTAAAGTGTAATTGTTAAATAGTTTCAGGAAGGTTTCTATCTTGAGCGTAAGAACACAGTAAAAGCCACTGACTGTCTTGGACAATACTCATTGAATGGTATTGGCAGTATTTTTCGCTTGGAATTGTCAACAGATAGACCAGTCAACTTTTATTAGTTTTTAACTGTAGCTGTAAAACATTAATGATGACTCACAAATTTGGCTTAAGGACGTTTAAGTAGAGACATTACCTGTAAACGAGATTGGCAATTGTTCTTAATCTATAGTTCTGGAAAAAGTGTAATGAAACAGATTTGAAACTTCATCTCCTAATCTGTCTTCTGCACAATCTGGTTCTGTCTGTGCCTGCTACCAGCCCCATTCAATCCATCTAGATTTAGGAATGTTCTTAAAGAAATGTCTCTGCAAGACAGGGACTTTTATAGTGTAGGGGATGTATCCACTGGTATAGCGTATTTTAAGAGTCATTGTACTGAAGTAGAATGTCTTTCTCCTTCTAGAAAGTTTCTTCTATTTTTGTTTTATTTTCTCAAGGAAAAAGGCGTGACTACCGTAGCCTTGGCTGGCCAAGCCCTGATGAATGCCTGAAACTCCGCAGGGTAGAGCTCACAACTGTAGCCAGCACGTGGCTTGCTGTTTCTGCTAAAAACATTGAGTGAGTATCTTGGATATGAGCCCTAAGTAAGGCTTACACAAAGCAGGACAGTTATATGGTCTTCAGTGTGTGTAAACTGAAGATTTTATGTTAGTAAGAAAGAACTTCCAGGATTTCTAAGTTTGAAAGCATCATGTGGAATTTCATCAGTTAGGCTTGAAAAGTGGAAGTGCAGATGGAAGATCCAGTTTCTCTTGCTTCTTGAGCTACTCAGATGAGATTCTGCCAGGTTTTGGGCAGTTTACTTTCACTAGAGAGCTTTCTAATGACTGTTCTGTTCTCTTAACTAATTTGACTTGTTTTATGACATTTGTAGCATTACAGAACACATTGATTTTGCCACACAGCTGCAGGAACCAGCCATGGAGCCCCTTTGTAACCCAAACCTCCCAGCCAGTATGCATACTTTGGACCACCTGCAAGGTGTCTCTAGTCGGGCCAGCTTGCATTACACTGGAGAAAGTCAGCTGAAAGAGGTATGCCAGAGCTGAAGGCTGTCACACAAAAGTGGCCATACTGTGGCAGATTCAAGGTGCATTTGGCTCAGTGCCTTGTCTCCAGACGTGACTTTCAGTGAGTGAATGCCTGGATAAAACTGTAAGAACAGTGCAGCATGAAATTTTACCAGAATGCTTTCCCAGCCATCAACAGTCTGCCCTGAGGGAAATCCTGAAACACCATTAGTGTCTCTGTATTTATAGCTCTTTGTGGATGAATTAGTGAAGGTAAAGTCCAACTCAGCATACTCAGAATTTTTAGTGTTCTAAGTATTCAGTGCCATGGAGTTATAGCACTGTGTTATACAGATAGTATCAACTCAAGATAGACAGTTATGTTTAGGTTGAAGCAGGTTACAGCATTTGTAAAACGCCAGGCAAAAAAACAACCAACAAGCAAGGGGACAGCTCTTACCGGGTTCCAGCACCTAAGCACTTTTACTTCTTCTTCCACAGGTCCTGCAGAATCTTGGCAAAGACCACTACTCACCACAGTCACTAGAACAAGTTGGTACTCGAATAGCCAAAGCTTTGGAAAAGGTATGTGTAAAGGAGAAGATGAGAAGTCTGGGCTTACTGCTCATGACTGGCATAGTGGTCAATCCGGTCTCCAATCATTTGTCTGAAATCCTCTTCAAGGAACGTATTAGTACTTGGACTAGGGATTTGTGTCTATTTAGCATCTGTAATGCCCTCACAGGTGTTTTGTGGAGGTATATCCTATGCTTATACCATCAAGTGTCTTCTGTATCTCTCTGCTGAAAGCTAAGCTTGTCAAATGTCCCGGTGTTTCCTGCCCTGTAGTGAGCAGCGTTGCTGATTATTGATTTATGAAATTATTTCAACAGTTCTCAGCCCTCTTCTTTCTCTTTATGCTACACTGACTTGCAGCTTATGGAAAGTGGAGTTAAGCTATGTCTCCCCTCTCCAGTAACACTCCTGGCATGCTGCTGTCAGACACCTCAGAGGGACTTCCTGTTTCAGCCTGCTGCTTCTACCTGGTGCAGTGTTGGCCTGAAGTGTCAGATGGGCTCAGGCAGAGGTGTGGTACCATGTGCAAGCCTGCACTTCCTGTTCTCTCCAGAGAAATCCAAGCTTCCTAGCTAAAGGACCTCAGCTGTGAGCCCTAGGATGAGAGGATTAGGGACATAATTTTCACGGGATCCACGAAGCAGACAGGAATGTCAGGGATTGCTACTCTGTATTTACAAGTAGTAGGGACAGTATCCCAAACTACTGTGGAAAAGAGGGCTCAATGAAAACAGTTTGGTGCCCCTAGCCTGTTGGACCAAAAGCTGTCTGAGGTACTTGCTGTGCTTTGAAATTATTACCAATATAGCTTTGTCCATCCCCTGGAAGTAAAGACATTACTCTTATCCTCATGTTACAAGACTTAGTTTCTTTTCACTTTAGATGTATACTAGCTTTTTCGCTTCCGTGCTAGTTTCCCCTGCAGACACCAAGATTTATCCAAATTAGTGGAATATTTAGTGCAGAGATTAGAAACAGAATTCTCAGTATTTTCCTTTGTAACACAGGGCATGGGAGTCAGCCAGATAGAGGCTGGACTTTGGCAGGCTTCCGGACTGAGCTGCATCCCAGGGCATCCTTTCTCTTTCCAGTGACTGCAGGGAGCCTACAGGTCCAATCAGCTAATTTAGCTAAGTTTTTTCCTTCATGTTGGGTAATGTGTGTGCACATATAGATGCTCAGCATCCGAGAGCTGGTTAGAAGCTGTTGTGGCTGTTGAAACTGTTGTTGCTGTTGAAAGCTACTTAACTGCTGTTCTGTTCCTAAGGAAATGATGTTGCACTTGGAATTTGTTTCATTTGGCAGTCTCATTTACCTTGCTATTGCATATACCTTGTCAGAAACTTTTTGCTGCTTTGAAATAGTTTAATGCTCTTTTAAAGTGTAACATCCCCTACCTCAGTATATCAAATAAATTGGAAGAGTGAAATGTAGGAAGAGTATTCACTGCCGGTGTTTACGTGATAATTTTTTGTGTTCTTCTTTTGCCAGAATCAGACTTCATGGGTCCTCTCTAGCATGGCAGCTCTTTACTGGAGGGTGAAAGGCCAAGGAAAGAAGGCAATTGACTGTTTACGGCAAGCATTGCACTATGCACCCCATCACATGAAGGTGTGTACACGTGTGTGCCCACTACTCAGGTGACAGAAGGTTTTGCTTATCACAGCAGAGCTTTCACAGACTGTTGTGAAGGCCAACACTGTATATCAGGTGTCTGTAATGTATTAGATATTAGCTAGCTGAGGTGAAACCGAGATTTTCGCCGCTTGTTTAGTATGAACTGTCTCTTAAAAAAAAGATAACTGCAGAAAAGATTCAGTGGAATTTCCTGCAGTTCAGTGCGTGTGACATCTCCTCTGGGCATCCCAAACTTGAACTTCCTCCTTTTAGTTAGGACTTTGAGTATTCATTAGCCTTTGTCTGGACGAGTCTTCTAATTTAAGATGTGAGTGTATGTTTTCTGGTTACGCTTTCAGAGAAGGCAGTATGTTGTGCTTTTAGAGAGGTTGGGAGGTGATTATCTAAAGGAATTACTTAAGTGCTTGAATCTTAAGCATTTGAGCTCTGAATCTCAGTTGTACACTAGTCCTTGACTTTGTGCAGCAGTTCTTTGCTCAAAAAAAAAATAATGCAGTACGTTGGACACAGTCTTCTCTTTAGTGTTTCAGTTGGCTGAAGTGCTCTATACGCTTCACCTTGCCAGGTGCTATGCTGAACATTGTAATGTCTGCTCTTGAACACCAGGCTCCCCCTTGCAAACTGATAAATGCAATATAGGCTCCTTACTCAACATAGCAGATTTTTCTTTTTGACCTGGGCAACAAATTGTACAGCCTGGAAAAATGTAAATTCCACTGGAATCTTGGTCTTCAACCTTTCTCTGAAAATTGCGAGACGAAGTAATTAATGCTTTCAGGATATTATTAGGAGGATTTAGCCATTAACAGCAGAAATGCCTCAACTAAGAAATGTACATGCCCACTGCACATTCTTTGTATGTTTCTTATAATTCTATTTATTTGCATTATCCATTTAAAACAAGGTTGGAACCAAGACCTAACACAGCCAGCTTTTGCTTATTTTCTTGTCTTTCCATGTAATTGGTTCCTCAGGAAAGGAGTCCTTAGCTGTGTGATTTGTAAGGGTCAGACTATGGATTGGAAACTACAGTTGGTCAAGATTTTGGTGAAGTAGTGCTTTTTTTCTAGAAGTATGATATAATGTTGTTTGGAGATGGTGTGACTCTCCAAATTTGTGCCTTTTGTCCTCCATATTGAAGCTGCCTCCAGAGAAAATCCTGGATCTTGTTTGTAAAGACAGAGCTGCAACTTTTACTCAGAGTTAGCACTGAATTAAAAGCTATTTTGTGTATTTTGGTTTATCCTCCTCTTTGCTTTTATGCACTTTGGCTACTTTCTCTTGACTTTTCTTACGCAAACAAAAGGTAACTAATTTTCCAGTGAACTTCTCTTGTGATTCTGACTTCCATAATATCTGCTTTGCAAACGTGAATAACTTGGCCAGCACAGGTATTCCTTGAGATGTGAAGGTCAAGGACTTGGGAATCACATACATCCAGAACGTTTATTGTGCTGTTGAAGGCACCTAAGCCTTGGTACTAAGCAGTATTTTGTGCTTCGAAGGTTTCAGGCCCAGCTCCCAGAGAGTCTGTCCTGGCTGCCAGGGCTCTACAATTTTTTCAGTCAGACAAGGTCACAGTCTGGAAATCCAGGGAATAAAGAACATACCATCAGTGTCTAGCTGAGAAAATTTTATTTATAGCTATTACTCAGCATCAGAATAACAATTCTGTGGCAGAGGCAGGACAAAAAAATGATGTATCTGTTGCACTAATGGTTAGCCCATGTTTTCTTCCCTGCTGTCCCCTTTGTTCATATTCCCTTTCCTTTTATGCAAGAGCTGAAGGAGGGTATTCAAAAAAACCAGCTTGTCTTGCTTCTAAAGAGTGTACCTCATCATTGGGGAGAAAAATAGTCTAAGAGCTTCTAAAAACGAAATGTACATTCACTTAAGTGAGTTAATTTTTGAGGGTTTTTTTCTATCCAAGAGTAAAGTTTGTCACTGTTGTGAGTGGATGTAGATGTGAGGTTTTTTTGTTTGTAACTCAGGCTCAAATGCAGTTTTGTATTAAAATAGGTCTGGATCATTATTCTCAACATCAAAAGAGAGGGAAGTGGGTAGGAACCAGATGAGTGCCATTTGGTGGTGGATTCTTCTGTTTGTCTGGCTGATCCTGAGACAATTGCAATGGAAAGAAACTGTTTGTTGCTTGCTCTTCTCCTCCAGGATGTACCACTAATAAGCCTAGCAAACATCTTCCACAATGCCAGACTCTGGAATGATGCCATCATTGTGGCTACCATGGCAGTGGAAATAGCGCCGCACTTCGTGGTTAATCATTTCACGCTGGCAAATGTCTACGTAGCAATGGTGAGTGTGCTGTTGCCCAGCTGTGGCTGTCTTTGGGACACTATTTACATGTATGCAAAATCTTATTCTCACAAATAATTTTGAAGGAGCAACGTTCATGAAATTGGGTATGATCATCAAGAATTAGTATCTTTAGAAAGACAAAACTTCTATTATTTATTTTACTCCTGTTTTTTGTTTAGTACTTTTAAGGCCAGCATTTTTATAAGCTGGCTTAAGAATGCCATGTGCAAAGCTTTGTAAAGACAGGAGCAAACAATTGGTAATTTGTGTTGTCCACCTATCTAAATACAAGATATTTTTATAATACTGGAAAATTATGATGAATTTGGTGTCTGTTTTGAAGAGCAAAGCTTGGAATAATAAGTAAAACCCAACTCACAGTTGTGAACATACACAAGGGAAGTTCATTTTCAATATCTGGATTGTCAATGCCCAATATAATTTGCAGATTGAACTCAAATTTCTTTATACTGTCTATATATACTATTAAAATACACCTTTTTAAAAAGCAAGATTTACAACTCACCTTCATTTAGTTAGTCTTTATGATATGGCCAGAAATTCATATTATTTCTACTTCATAACTAAAGTTACTGAGAAAAGGAACTTAAGAGAAAAAGATAAGTGATGAAACTGACGAAAAGCCCCAGAATGTTTTGGGTGTTTTCTCCTCTCATTTTTCCTCTAATACTCTATCAGATATTGGCATGCTTTCCTGGTTAATAAAAAAGCAGGGTGGCATAGGTAATGAGATTTCACCTATACAAAAACAGATGCTATTTCCACATGAATGCTTCTAACTACCAGCCTGGAGTCCAGCTTATCAATTGAAATTGTCTAGCTATTGTATGCTATTTAAGTTTTGGGGAGGTTTTGTTCAGGTTTACTCTTTTTATTGAGTAATCTTTTAAAAATAATTTCAGGTTGTTTCTAAAAATGTTAGCTTTTCAGAAAATGTGATGGTTTTGCATTGTCCATTATTTTAAAGCTTTGATCTACTCAAATTCTGACTGAAATCTGTTTTTAGAAGTTACTTTCACAGCAAGAATACAGAGGTGTACTATCAAAAAGAAAATGCGAGAACATTGGTCAATAATTCTCAGCAATAACTCAACTCCTTTCCATGGATTATGCAGAATTGAGTCATTAGCCCAAGAAAATATCAGTTATTTGTGGGAGAAGGAAAAAAAATCCTAAATCACAAGGATTGGTTTTGTTACTTCAGTGCATATCATGCTGCACAACTGGTTGGGATGGGAAAGGCATAGAAGATGTGTTCACTGTTTTTAGAATCTGACTCTTGGCACTCTGGTTTCTTTCTCCACAGGAGGAGTTTGAAAAGGCCATGAAATGGTATGAGTCAACACTAAAGCTTCAGCCGGAGTTTGCCCCAGCAAAGAACCGAATCCGCACCATTCAGTGTCATTTACTTCTGAAAAAAGAGCGACGGTCTCCTTAGAGATCAGCATCTTTCTCTTTTTTAAAAATGTCATTATTCTCTATTCTGCTCTTAAGTGTGCTAAGATAAATTGATGAATTGAAATTTTTAACAAGACTGTTAAAAAGAGATGGGATTTGGATCAAGGGTTCTTTTATTATTTTTATGTCAAATAGAGGAGCATCTTTGGAAAATATATTTCACAGACCATAATTTTAAAACATCCGTGTAAATATTAAACCAAGAAACTTCCATGAGTCCATGACCACCTGTAACAGGACCTAGGCACTGTTAGTTTTTCCATAATGCTCAGATTGGCATCAGCATCCAAAATAACTTGCTTCATGTCTTATAATCTAAGCCAATGGAAATGCAAAGCACACAACTGTACCAAATAGTAAGAAGAGATAATCAGCAATTCATCCATGTGAAACTCATGCTTTGTCCAGTCTTGTTCACTCCATACCACATTACCTGCTTTTTTGGAAGGAGAGGAACAGACTTTTAAATATTTATTAAAAAACATGAGAAACATGAAGCATTTTTGGAATTCTTCGTTTCTGTTGGGGAACGAGGAGGAGGTAACAGCAGGACCCTAAAGTCAAAGTAGTTTTTAATCATACTTGCAGGAAAAAAAAATTGGTAAAAATCCCAATAAGATGTTTTATATTTGTCTGTATATTCATAGCCCTCTGCCTCCCCGAGTGGTTGATTTACTAATTCTTGTTCACTGTATTTCTAGCCGTTTTGGAATAAGGTGCAAGTTTATGCTCACCCTGAGCCATACTTTCAGCTGCCAAGGAGGAGGAGGGACATGGTGTCAAGGTATCAACAGCAAAAAAGTCAGGTGGAAGATTTCCAAATCAGTTCTGTCTTTGGTTGGTGGAGGACATGATTCTCCAGAATCAAAAAGGGCACATACTTGAAATAAAATAAATTGTTTATGAACAACTCGCAGCTTCTCCTGTACTGTGTATGTCGTGCGCCACTTGCAAGAGTCCGGGTTAGTCTGGAGGAGCTACAGCCTTTCCTTGGGAGCAGACTGAGCTGGGAGCCAGGAAAGCCTTTGACAATCCTGATCAACCAATGATTTCATATGTACCCTTGGAAAATTCCTTGTGCCACTGTGTCTGACTCTGTGGCAGAAGGAAATAAGGCAAAGTTAACTAACTCAGCTGTCATGTCAGCCACTCTGCAGCTTCTAGTGTTAAACATGCTTCTTCGTGATTCTTTTTAAAGAACTAACAATGCTTATGAACTTACTGGGTGTTTTTTCTCCCCCAGTATTTTTCCTGTCTCGTTGATGCAAATTAAGAGTAAGTATGGCAGTGGTAGAAACTGTGACATTATTAAAATTGTGTGAACCTGTCAAATTTTTGTCAACAGAGTCAACAGCATGTCAGATTTTATGCTCTTCCCAAGGCTACTGGAAGGCTGAATGTTGTTGGCTGGAGACAGGCATAGCTGTATTTCTGTATAAACTCCAAGAGAAAGATCACTTCATGAAAGGTCTGAAACCACCACTAGGATCATGGACTGGGATAATGAATTACAGAGATTTCTGACCTAGAGCTGTGGGAGGGGAAAATAGCAAGGCAGGTGCAAGTAAATTGAAAGAATTTCCATTTGATGTAGGAAAAAAGAGCAAAGGCTTTTCCTTCAATTAATGTGCAGAGCAGCTGCTTTTATTCAGTTTTGTTAACTGGTCTGCTTCACTTTTATAGTGGTTGATAAGTAGGTGGGAGTCACTTAAATACATTTGGTAAATCTTCCATTTCATATGCTAGTTTTAAAAGGTAGTATGCAAAAACTTAGCTTGGTACAGAGCATGTACCTTACAACTTGGCTTCCTAATGTATCACATGGGTAAATCAAGTGGTTGCCATGTGCTGAGCTCTTTTCTACTGCATCTGTCCCACTGCTGCTGGGAGATGCTGAGATTCAAGTGAAGAGTAAGGCTGGTCCTTAAGAACCTAAAGCACCAATATGTGGAGCACTGGTGGTCATCCATGGCTTTGACAAAAGATGGAATGAAAATAGATCTTTTCTGGATAAGCAAGGATTATGCTCATAGAGGATATTACTGGGCACTTGAAATTGGTAATTAATACTCAAGCCAGCTTACATCTTACTTACTGCAGTGTTTATTAATTTATTTAAGAAATCCAGCAAGGTGCACTGTACACAGACATCAAGCAAAATGTAGGAAGACTAGTTATTTCTGTGGCCATACTGTAAACTGGCAAGGACGTCGTAGGACATTGTTGTTCTTGCTATCTTTGCATTTTCAGAGAATTTGCCCGTTACAAATGGTTCTTGAAAACTGCAGTAGTCTGATGATGGGGTTTATCTTCTGAATCTTGGGTGAGTACTTAAATGTGTACTGTCTTAGTCCCATAAAATTTATATGTACAGATGTTCATTTGCTGCTTGGCAACTGTGTGCTCTCTCTGACATACAGCCAATTTTAAAATAGCCTATGCTTCCCTCTTAACTATATTTCCTGAAATTTTAGGTAATTCCTGGATGTGTACTGCAAAAGCAGTACATCCATCTGAAGCAGGGAAGCAAAAAGATCTACTTGGGAGCATAAACTTGGTGTAATGCTAGCAACAGTGTGTCTTAAAAGATTTGACCCACAGGTGATCTGCTGGGGAATGCTGGCTTCTGCCCTTGGAGAAGGCTAATGGAACACTCATGTCCATGCCTTTAACCCTTCTGTATAAATGCCAAGAAGTGGTGGGTTTCAGTGGTTTGACTGTGTTCAAATGCTAGTCAATTAAAATTATTTATGCTGATCCTATGAACAGAAAAGTTGGGCAGCATGCTGAAATGGAGGACACTGAATTTTTAAGAGCAAAGGTGTGATTCTCTGCAGGGTAAGTTACCTATTCAGAGAGTACATGCATCTTCTTCCATTTAAATTATTTCAAAATAAGCTAAGGTGGTTGCCTAGGCTCTGTCTTTCACAAATGGGAAAGATGATTATCTTGAGAGGGTGATCTACCCTCCCTGTTGTAGAGCGTGACAAATTTTCTGTTCCTTTCCATTGACTGTTGGGATACCTTTGACAAACTGAACTTCAGTATGGTTTCTAATAATGAGGCTTGGTAACTCATTTCACATTGACTGCTCTGCTTAACATATCACCAAAGAAGTCTGATGTAGGGATGATATAACCATAGGTAAATAGCAGGTAAATCCTCTCTTCTCCAAAAAGATGGGGTTTTCTCAGTTGTTTTCAGAGCATCTCCAGGAATTAAGTGCAAATGGGAAAAAGTCTACATTTGTTCACAGATAGCATTCTTAAAATCCTCAGCATCTTCACATATAACCTCTAAAGCTCCTGACATTCCGGGGGTTTTGAGGGGAAAATGGTACAGGAAAAGAATCAGACACTTCTATCTACAAAGTGGTTGGATTTGATTCACTGTTGACGCCTTAGTTGTACTGGTCAGCACTGCACTGATGCCATACAAAAAAAAAGGAAACAGTGAAATACTGTATTGGCATCCAGTGTGACCATAGGATCATGTTCAAACAAGAGGTTTTAAAATGCAGTTGAGACTGAGATCACCTGTGGATGTCTTGCATCACCTATGATAGAAAATAGCCATCAGAAAAGTTTTCTGATGCAGCTCACAACCTTCTTTCCCCACTCTATAACCTCACTTTTTCCCTCTCACAGGAAAAAGGTCAAAAACAAAAACCCCACAACCTCTCCCTAAGAATAGTACGGTATAGCTGAAGATGCTAATTAGCTCTGTTGCTGTATTTGTGATGCTTTTGCTTCCTACAATTTGCAGTAGCTGCCATTAAACTTTTCTGGGTACCAATTTAGGAACTCCCAGATTTGGACCCAGGTCAGTAATGTTCCTACCCTTGTTGCTGTCCTCCTGTATGACTTTAGGCAATATGTTTCCCCTCCTTGCTCTACCTCTCCCTCCCACACATTGTCTGATTTTAATGGGGGGGGAGAGGGGAAGGTGGTTGGAACTGAAATTATTACTGTTTATGAATTTGGGTGAGAAACAGTTGTAATCAGAGGCTATGAATAGTAGCAACCCAAATTAAAAATGACCTATGAAACAGGGAATAGGCCAAGTTTAAGTCTGTGTCAGCACTGAAAGAATGAAAATGCTTTAGAAGGACTTGCCTGGGTATTCAGAAAAACACAAGCTCCTCTTCTCCAGAGCTACTGGATGTTGTGTGGCAGGTTCAGCTGATCCTCCCATCTCAAGCATTACTTAGATGTGTCCTTCTGGAGTGCTGCAGGTTGTCTTGATTCTTAGAGAACCAGCTGGCCATGTTTGACTCAGTGAGACTCTCTTAAAAGAAACGTCCCCCAAGAGAAGGCTTTGTCACGTGTAGGATTGGTTTTGTTGAGTTTATTTTTACTCTTGATTTGCTGAATGTATTCAAGTGTACCAGTATTTATTCAAACAAAACAATCTGAGTCTGTGAACACTGAGGCTTACGAAGCTTTCCTATCAAGTTGTGGTCCTTTTGCTGAAGTCCAGTGCCTGGTCATCTGTGAGAGCCAACAGAAAGTTGTGCAAATGACTACTGCAAAGGAACAGGCAGTGAGTTTAAAGGTAATTTGTTTTCACTACCATTTTTAGGGAATCTGCACAAGAGTGTTACAACCTATATTCCATACAAAGAAAGTTTAAAGAGTGACAACCTGAATTAAGGGAGAGGGTTCTTGTACTTTAAGCTTTTTTCTTTTTTGAGTATTGAAAAGCTCAGGATTGATTAGGAGCAGTGTTTTGATAAGGCTGACTGCTTAAAAAAGCATTCCCTCAAACTTTTGTAAGTAGCTGTTTTGTTAAACTTTTAAACCAAATTATGTACTTCTGGATTCCAGAGCAAAAATCATAGTATTCAAGTTCAGTAGTCCCAGAGGAGATGCAATGACAGTGCCACAGATGGAATGGTTTCAAATACAGGTGAGCAGGAGTTAGCGTTGTGATATTTATAATAATCTAGGGGCATTTTCTTAATGCAGGTGTTTTGATTTGTTGAGTTTTTTTCTTTAATCTGGTTTCAGGCTTCTCCTTCCATTTTCAGTCCTTCAGAACTGAGGTATTACTAGTCTAACAGTGTATTGCTGTGCATGTCTATATGTGCCTGTGGCATGCCAGGTACTTCACAGAAAAGCCAGTCTCTGCTCTGAAGGGTGTACAGCCCCTGCAGACACTGGCCCACAGAAGAATTTCAGTGGTTACTGGTGCCTTAGCCAGGGATCAGACAGTTGTTGAGTCAAGTCTTCTGGCCACAGTCCCTCCATGGTGACACAACTGTTGGTTTTAAAATCCAACCCATCCCTATGTCTCTGAGAATAATACTCTGACAAATCAATGATCATCATTCCACTACAATTCAATGGAAAATTTTTGTCTGTTCTGCTTCTTGATCTAAATCCAACCATGTCCTCTCTCTCTAATAGTCTAATTCTACTGTTGGTTTGGTTTTTTCTTTTTTTAAAGAAATTATTTCCCAGTGCTGCAGTTGCTACAGATTACAGTATGATAGCATGAGTTACCACTATGTCTTAGGAGTGAGTTTTGCTGTGCCCTGTCTTGTGATCCATATGCTGAGGAGCAAAAAATTGGTATATAAAAGTTGTTAAGGGACACTCACTTGTGGGCAGATGCAATCCAAACAAACTAAATGGACTGGAGGAGCCAGTCTTATCCCACTACTGTGCTAGAAGCTAGGAAACATAGGAAAATGTTTTCTCTGAAAGCAGAAAAGAAACCAGGCTTTAGTGGTGAGACTCTTGAAGGAGAGAGAGGAAGCTCCAGGTAGAAGAAGCCAGGAAGACAAGGGTCCTGCTTTTTGTAGCATCAGAGACTTCCTGGTGGCAGAACTAGACAAGATAAAAAGGACAAAGCAGTGGCCTAAGTGGATGGTTCCTTCTGGTTGTCTGGAGGCATCAGAAAACGGAGAAGGACATTTAAGAAGCCGTGAGTCAATGTTGCAAAGCCATTGCAGACAGTGGGGCACCTGGCATTGACATGCATTCCTGCATGATCAGTGTGTCTGTGGAGTTTGGAGGGCCACAGCTGCTCTGCCTCCCTGGCTGAGGGACAAGCATAAGTGCAGAAATGTCCTGTGAGCACAGGAACGAAAGCTCCCATGGTCACCTATTGCTGGGACTTCCAGAGGTCAGTTTCCAGTGAAGAAGTATCTGTTCTTTTTAAACCTGCTACTTCTGTGTTATAAAAGATCATTAAGAGGTTTTGTCCCTCACCTTTTCTGTGACATGCTTATCTAAGGCATGCCTTCCTGACTAAACTGAAGCCTGAACACTCAGCTTGGCTTTTAGCCTACTGACTTCTTTGGGAGGGTAGAATACTTGCTTAAAAGCAATTTCAACATTTTTTGTAATAAGACTGTACAGCATCCATAATCTGCTTTTTTTCTGCCTTCTCAGCCTAGATTGAAGTTACCTCTGGAAAAGAAAGGTCAGGATGTGATTCTGGTAACTGAGGTGTTAACACCAGGGTAGCCCATCTACACCTCACACACAGGGAGTTATCTTCTGGCCCACTCACTCTTGACCCTTGGGAACCTGCAGATAGTGAGTTCTGTGTCTTGTGTGACACGCGGACCTGTCTGCCTGTGGGCAGTTTTCTGTGCAAGTGGGTGACGATGGCAGGGTGTGTATGTCCCTAAGCATGGCTGGATGCACACATTTGCACAACAAAAAGTACATGATGTACCCTACCTCAGCCACTGAACCAGTTCTATTAACTATTAGACTGCCATAATGAGAATTGGGTCTAAAATCTATTTAATCTGTGTTATCTCTTGAATACAGTAGTGCCTTACAGTCTTTTTCAGTGATCTGAGAGAGGTGAATTGAATGAACTTCCAAACCCTACTTAATTAATTCCTGACTGTCATCATAGGGCAATTTTAATTATTTGGAGCAGCTTAGTCAGCACATCAAGTTGCAAGAGGTCTTCAAGAGTTCTTATCCTTGTCACTGTGGGTTTACATGGGCCTTCCTTTGAATATCTATAGCAACACCCCCTATACCTGCACACAATAACCAACTTTAGCAGGGGTGTCTCTAAAAGCTCTTAGAAAACTGGGTGGCTGCAACCCAAGTGACAGCATTTCCTCAGGAGCAGATCAGATCCATGCAGCACTGCTTCTGCTACCCTGACAAAGAACCCTCTGTCCCTTTTCATAAACAGGATAATTTTTGCCTTTAGGTGCCTAGAGTGTTTCTTATGAAACACTTTCTCCTAAAATGTTTCAAAGACATTTTGACCAGAAGAACAATTTGGTGTATTTTAGTGTAGGTAAGGCTTGCTTTCAGCAGATCAGATCCATGCAGCACTGCTTCTGCTACCCTGACAAAGAACCCTCTGTCCCTTTTCATAAACAGGATAATTTTTGCCTTTAGGTGCCTAGAGTGTTTCTTATGAAACACTTTCTCCTAAAATGTTTCAAAGACATTTTGACCAGAAGAACAATTTGGTGTATTTTAGTGTAGGTAAGGCCTGCTTTCTTTTTTAGTTGGAGGACCTGCAAGAGACAAAAATAAGGAAAAAAACCCAAATGGGAGGAAGTTTCTTTAGAAACTCTTCAGAAGAGAAGGCAAGACAAACCCCTTCTCTTTGCCTGTAGTTTCAACCTTCCTCAGTTCTGGGCAGAAGTGTAAAGCTTGCCCATTCCATTATCTATGTGAATCCAGGGACAGGGTTTTTATTTTCTTTCCATCTTTTCATTTATTGGCTTAGCCCTGAGCTTTTTTTTTTTTTTTTTTATCTTTTTGACTGACTGCATGGCAGTTGTAGTTCTTTCAGTCTGGATAGCATGTCCTAGCATATCAGGTTACTGTGATTTCTTTGTTCAGCACACAACCCTTCAAGTGGGTGAAAAAGAAGAACAAGACCTTCTAGTATTGTCAGCATGACTCTAGGAAGTTTGAGAGGGGAATGCGAAGTGTGAATGAATTCACAATATTAATTTAAAAGTTGGTATTACTAGAATGAACAGCAAGATCACAGCAGATAAAATGTAAATTAATTCATTCCTGTGACTCTTTCACTTCAAAGTGTCACCAGCAACTCTTGATTACCATCTCAGAGCCTTGCTTGCACACTACTCACAAGATCTCCAGCAAAATGGATCCTGGATGGCATGGCTTGGCTTTTGGGGGGAGAACCCATGAGCTTTACTTTTTTTGGTTTACATTAATCCTCCCTTACTTGCAGAAAAGTGACTTCTTCCCAGGGCTTCAGTAACCAGCTTTAGTTTCCAGGCACCCACATTTCTCTGTGCCCCACTTCATCCACATCATGCAGCTTGGCCGCTCTGTGAGTACTGCTGCCAACTTGGAGCAAATGCAGGAGACAGTGAAGGTCGAAGGAAGATGGGGCTCTGGAAAGAAACCAGGCAGTGGCATCTGTCAGCTTGTAAGTGCTTCCCCTGTTCCTTACTGTCTCCTCCAGCCTCTTAGAGCTGCTGTGTGGGAGGAAAGAGCAGCACCAGCAGCTGGAGGAAAGTGGGAGGAGTGGGAGGAAGAAGAGGGAAGAGCACCTGGGGGCTGAGAGCCAGCCTCGCTGTCTGCTCCCTTTCGCAGCCCCCTCCAGCTGTGTTTCTGTTCCTCACCTAGAGGAAACGTCAGAGGGGCTGAGGAGCAGGTAGTGGTGTGAGCAGTGGCTGCGGGGCAATGCCCACCGCCTCCCTCCCCCTTGCCGTGCTTCTGTCTTTCTCCATGCCGGGAAAAGTGCTGTCACTGATACTGAAGCACTCCAACACTGTCACGCCTTATTCTCTCTACCTCCAAGTTAATGAATGGGCAGCTGAAGAAAAGATGAGAAGTGACCAAGGACAAAATTAGTATTGCCTCCTCTCTGGACATATTTCGACTTGGATGGATGGTCTATCCTACTAGGAGCAGGTAAGATTGTCCTATCCCAGTACACCTCTCCTATCCCATCCCACAGACTGTGCCAGCATCTTCCCGGGGGGAGTCACTGTGATGTGAGGATCTTGCAACTCTTTGCCAGTCTGGGCATACCAGGTTTGTTGAGCTGTGTGCCCTGTCACAGTCATGCTACCTGCCACCGCAGTCTTGGTCTCCATTGACAGAATCACTTTTGCACGGCCCAGTTTTTGCTCTGCCTTCCTCTGTGTGCCAGCTTTGACCCTGTGACTGCGTGGTAGTGCAGTTTTGTGCCTACACACCTGCAGCTGGAGCCTCCTAGGTACACCCAGAGCCCCCTTCCTGCCCTCCAAAGGACCCCTCACTGCTTATTCATGGCAGCCCTCTATCTGTCCCCTGTATTCCTTTCCCGGCCAGCTTTGCCAGTGCGACCAGTGCTGGCGACGGACACTGAGGAACGCGCCGAGGCTGATGCTGATTCCGCAGTACCCCCAGCTTCGGGCTGAACTAACACCTGGGCAGGAGTTTCTCATGCTGGAAGGGGAAGGGGATGTCCGTGCCGCAGATATCCCGGTCTGCCCCCGTCCGAGGAGGTGGGGATCCGGCCCTTTGGCCGCCAGGGCAATTGTCACCGGCGGCAGTATCGCGGCGTGAGGCGGCCGGGCCGGGCGGGGCAGCGCCGCCGCCGCCGCGGGACCGGGACTCCCGTCGGGGCTCCCCCGCCTCGCTCTGCCCCCGCACGGAGCGCGGCTCCAGCCCGCTGTATCGCCCCCATGGACACCCGGCTGCTCCTCGGCCCACACCGCAGCCGAGAGGGCGCTGCCCTCGGAGAGCGGCACCGGGCGGCCGGGAGCGCCGCGCCGCTCCCCTCCGTGCCCGAGGTGCGGCCGCGAGGTTCCCGCCTCGGCCCGGGTTCGCCCCTTGTGGGGCGGATGGAAGGGCAGGGACTGATGTGTTCTGGGCTTTTGGGGCGGGAGCCTCCATGGCAGCTCCGTGGAAGCGCCAGGTTTTGCGGGGGTGTTCCTGAGCCCCCCTGCTTGGGGCCGCCCGCACTTCGACCCTCAGGCCGGCTGGAACCCCCGGCTCCGGGACAGCCCCGGCTGCGGGGAAACCTCCGCCCCGTCCCCGCCTCCCCGCCCGCCGAACGGCCCCGAGGGAGGCCCGGCTTCCCCGCGGGCACTGCAGTGCCCCGGCGGCGGGGGGAATCTTCTCTCCCGCCCACACGGCCTGAGACTCGGGGGATGCGGCTGCCGGGGGTGGAAAGGAGGAGGCGGCGCGGTGTTACCGGCGATCCCCTCCGGGGCAGGTGGAGTCCAGCACTGCGCTTCTGAGGGGTTTACCCACTTCAGCTCTAAATTCTGCAAGGGGAGGGTTTGCCCATGGAAGGTTTCTCCGGGCGATCCTCCCAGCCCTTGGAATGCTCCTTTGTGCAGCCTCACGCCGATCCGCCCTTCGGGCTGCGGTGTGTAATTCCCTCGTCTTTCACTGTGGGTTGTTGTTTTGGCCAAACTTCAGTCACAGCTGTGTTAGTCTTTATCTATTTCACGAAGCTCACGATTGTTGCTTTCCAGATGACCCTCCCCAGCTTTTTTTACCAGCTCAGTGCCTCACCTCTGCGTGCCCTCCAGCTTCTCAGAGCAGCCCGTCTCCCCAGAGCCCAGGGGACAGCCCATTGGCAGGGAGTTCCCTGCTCACCTTTTCTGCCTCTGGAGCGGGCAGAGACATTATCCAGCACTGCATCTGCCCTGAAATATCTGTAATTCAAAGCACCTCAGGCTCTGTCAGTTTCAAACCTTTCGGGCTGGATTCATGCTCAGAGAATGACACCACTTTCTTCCAAACTGTTTTAAATTCAAACAAAAATCAAACAGGAGAGTCATGCTTCGAGCTGGACTTTACGTGGAACCTGGGAGAAAAACATCGGGTCTTTTCACCTGATGGTCACCAATCCTGCTGGGACAGGTAATAGCTGCCTTTTGGAGACCTAGAGGGGCAGAGCTGGAGAAGTGGTGCAAGCATCCCCACCCCAAGTCCCATCACCATTTGTTAGTCCTTGCTCAGCCCCCTGGCAGGTGATGAGAGATGAACTGGGAACTTGCCCACGCAGGGTGTGGCACAGGCACTAATGACTGAAGTATAGAAGCCACAGCCATGGTGGGGACTTTGTCCTGCCTGTGTCTATGATGTTCTTTAATATCTTAGGATACATAGGGGATTGCAGTCTACAGGATTCTCAGACTGTCCCCCATTTTCCAGCTTGAAATGCTCTTTAAAATGGATTTTAAAAAAATCCAAACACTATTAAATGCAAAGAAATCATGAAAAACAACAAGGAACAAAAGCTCTCAATCCTAGCTGAGCACTGCACAGACAGGAACCTGCTCTGACGTACATGAGCACCCCATAGGGATTAACTCTCTCCTGCCCAACAAAGCCAGCCTTCTAGCTTCTACTTTGCAGCACATTTTGCGTGCTATAAATGTATTTAATCTAGCCAGATAGGGAGATTAAAATGTACAGGCTTAGTGCATTTTACAGTACTATCTGCAGTTGTCCCCACCCAAAAAAAAACCCCTCACAATCCTGGTCCAGGAGTTTTCTGCCTATATGACAGATCAAAAATGTTTTTCCCTGTAAGGCAGAAACAAGAATCAGGCAGCAGAAGTCTAAAGAAAAACGACAAGGAGAAGCTCTTAGAGTAATTTTCCCCTTCACTTTCTTGTAGTCAATATGCAGAAGGGCATCTATTCCGTGTTTACTACCAGCCAGCTAATATCTGCTTACCCTCACTCCTTAACTGAGGTTCCTAAAGCCCTTTGCAGCCACTGCTTCACTCAGTTTCAGGTACCTCCAGGAGACAGCTGGTGTCACTAACCTGCTTATAAAAAGAGGGACAGTGAGCCACAATTATCTGTGTAAAGTCACCTAACAGACAATTCCTGGAACAAAAATTAGGAGGTGGGATTCTCAGTTCTGACTTTAACCTTCAGGGTAGGTTTCCTCCTTTTCCCAAACCTGCAGTGCCAAACCACTGCAGTATCAAACATGCAACAGCATCCTCCATCTTCTTATCATCTTTGGTACCACCTCAGAGTGGAGGGACATGTAGGTTGCAAGCCTCCACACCCTCGCCTGCCTTTTGGGGAGACTGCCATTTAGAAAGCTGAACCAGGGCATTCATGCTTTTGGCTATTTGCATTATCCTTAATTTCTATAATGGAGCATCATTGCTGAGGAGGGAATTACACAGAAATCACTTGCTTTAGGTGCTGCATCTGTCCCATGTTTAAGCACCATGAGAAGGTTGATTGATGTTTTCCCCAATGTTTTCTCCCTGCATCTGTGGGTAATTCAAAATCCCACCATGAGACCACCTGTGCAGGGACACATCCCTGAGGCTGTGGACCACAGAAGGTCTCAGTTGTGGCTACAGCAAGAACCAGCGCAGAAGAAATTTTCCATAGCCATGATAATTAAAGCATGACATTGCCTAAATATTCTTGTCCTTCTCACCATGGTCCACAAATGTTGAATTCTCTCGTTTTTTTACTTTCAGGTCTGACTGGATACAACCACCATCTTGGAGTACCTGTATGGGAGCTGTGTAGAGATTGTCTCTCTCTCACTGACAACCCATTACTGTGGTACAGCACAGGACATGAGCAAGAGGCTCCATGGCATCTGAGATGGCAGTGAAGGTCCTGTGACAAGAGGCAAGATCCTTGGAGACAGATATGTCATAACAGGTATGGTGTTTTCTCTGAGAAAGCCAAGTGTAAAATATTTGCTAGCTTACTAGCTTGCACTTTGAGAAAATCTAAAAAAACCCCAACAAATTCTTCCTCAGAAGAAAAGGGGGAAATGGATTCTTTGGAAGAAGGGATTTATAGCAGGGAATTCCTCATGTCTGCACACATGTTCTAGAAATAGAAAATGTTCATGAGCTCTATTTCACTTACTTGAAATCTTTTCCCAAAACACCACATCTACTTTTCTTAATTCTGGAATGGTACCATTCTGAATCTATACTTTGAGTTCATCCTAAAATAAGATAAAACTATGCTGAGAATGCTTAGTCAGCATTGCAGGAGTGTGGTACAAGACATAACTTTTCATACATGACATGGAAGTATGGTGGGCCAGTACTGAACTCAAAAGCATGACAGCAAGTTTCTGGATGAGGTTGCTAATCAGTGTGCCCTGTGTTTTATGTGCTTGTGCTCTCCACATATCCGTGCAGTGTAGAAGTCCTGGGGGAAAAACCATAGGTGCCAAACTGGACTTTTCCAAGCCTCTTGTCTTCCACTTGACTGTGGTGAAGGCCCTTGCCCTCTGCAAGGATCTGTCTAGGAGCAAGTGCAAAGTTTAAGTGAGGTATCTCTGAGGGTATTGTGGCAGGAGATGCGCAAGAAAAGAGGAAGAAAGCATTTGCTGATAATCAGAATGTGAAAAAATTAATTTCAGTAATTTCAGGCTTGTGTTGCTCAAAAGTCAGCATTCATTGACATTTGAGAGGAAATGAGAACTTCTCAGTTAAGATCAGGCAGACATCAGTGTTGTTCAATGTTTCTTGAACACTACAGTGGGTGGCTTAAAATCCCTTTAGTGCTCCTAATTCCTATGTCCTGGGAATTCCTCCTAATGTCTATCTCTAGAAAGTCCAACAGAGTCTGATTTTCATATGGGTTTAAGTGTCCTGAATCTTGGCTTGAAACACAAAACCTTCCTCACCCGTGGCTCTCCTGTCAGTGATGAGACAATAGGATCACAGATCCTCTTAACCATCTTAAGTTAAAACCCCTTTCTTCCAGTGTTGCTCTTCTTGTCTCCATTTGCTAATTGTAAACATGGAAACTTGATAGCCAGAGACCTCATGCTAGAGCCTTAGAGATCTCCAGATTACATGGCCATAATTAAATTGAGGAGAGCAGAGGGAAAGGAATTAATATCTTAAAAAAAAAAAAAAAAAAAAAAAAAAAAAAGGAAAGAAAGAAAGAACAACAACCTAACCCCCAGAAATCAAATACATGGCAATGACTTTAAATGTGTAGTATGTGGTCAGTGACATATGAGTCACTTGAGCCTATCTTTATAAGAGTAGCAAAATATGAATAAAACACCCAGCTGGGCTGGCATGGTGCCACTGTCCCTGTAGCTATATCAGAGCATAACAGCAGCCTGCATTGTCAGCTAGAGGCTTATTGTCATCAAGGCCAGTAGAAATCCTAGTCCTGGGGCTCAGCTAAGAGTCATACCTCAGCCTCCTATTGGCAAGTCTTCCTTGGAGCTGTCTTCCATAGCTGTATTTCTTTTTATACCCCCATTTCACTTTCATGATTCCAAGAGTTTCCAAAAGAAGGAGTAGAAGGTATGGTGTCTCTCCTCTTGTAGTTATATTGTTCACAAGACTCACAGCTCTGCAGTGCAGGTTCAACCTACACTTGCTTAATGTTTCTGGGCTAACACAGAAGCTGGTTGCTGCCTGCCAGGTTTGACAGTCCCGTCCATTTTATGTGATGTTACCATGGACCTTGGCCAGGTACATCCAGGTTCTCCCTTTGGAAGTATGAGTGTGGCCAGTGCTGAACCATTGCACTTAATGTCTGCAGCACAAGGAGGTTCTCTGTGAAAAGGAGATGTGAGTAAAGGATATTGGCAAAGCCTTTAAAAAGGCTGAACTGGCATCTCTCAGCAATGACATTGGTTTCGGCTGACTCTGCTCCACCTAGATGGACTAGATAAAGCAACCCAGGTGCCCTCCAGCTCTGCCACTCTGTGACAACACCCTGAGAGCAGTCTGTGTCACCATTAGCTTGATGAGCCATCACAACCAAAACAAAAAGAGAAGACAAGAGCCTATTTTGGTTTGGGAAGAGAGCTTGTAGTAAATTAGTGTACTTCCAAACCTGTGATAGTGTAGATACAGCCATAGTGCAACTGCAGAAGTTGGTAACCTGCGGTAGTTTAAAACCAGGGTCCATCTTATCCTCTGTTGCCAAGGAGCAGACTAGAGGGGGTTTGGAAGATCAAGATGAGTTTTCCAGAAATGGCTGGTCTTCTATGCTACATCACTCTTTACCAGCATGCTGACATTGCCACCGCGTTGTACTAAAAGGTCAAATCCATTCAGTTCCCATGTTGTGTCCCCCAGTTCCCCCAGGGAGTTACACAACACACATAGTTAGCTATTTATGCTAGCTCACTCCCACCTCCAGTCCCAGGTGAAGCAGCTGTTTCCCTTGGAGAGGAAACCTAGAAGAGGAAAGAGTTTCCATGAGGTGCAAGACAAACAGTTGGCAACACAAGCCCAGTGACATTGCTTAGCAGCAATCCTTAGCCCCTAATCCCCCCAAAAAAGAAGGGGTTTCTTCTTACTGGCTCTAAAAGGGACTAACACATGAATTCCCAAATGAATGAGGACGTTAAACAATCATGAGGCAACTGATCTCATGTTCATATCGCTGAGGAGAAGAGCCCTCCCCCGCTTCTTACCAGAGCAGACAGTGAGCAGGGTTTCCTTAATGGAAATCCCTCCACTGCTTCTCCCCCAAATCCCAAGCTCCTGTGTGTGGGGTGTGCTGCCTGTGCATCAGATGGGCGGAATGAGGCTGTCGACTTATTTTTCATTCAAAGGTTTAGCTGAAGATAGATTTGAACACCGCACATATATTTCAAGAGAAGTTTTTTCAGCAAGTGTAGTAGGCTTAGCATGATATGCCTACCTCTATCCATCCTTCTCCCTCTGGAGAAAGGAGGCAGCTCAGTTTGTTGCCTTTCACTATATCTGTTTGTAAGAAAGTTGTGAGAGAAAAGCTCAAATATGTGGGCTGAACACTCTAAGATAAAAAATAACAAAGCCAAAAAACTACCATGATCCTCTTAAGCCATTTGACAACTTGAGGTTCACCTTGATGTTGGTGAAGACCAGTTGAGGAAGGGCTTTGTCCTTTCCCAGCAGTATGGTGTGTGTGTGCAGGGCAGGTTATAAAAGACTGGTTGGGAGCTCTCCCACATTCCCAAATTTTTCAGCATCTTCCATCACCTAACTTTCATTTTTTTCTGAGTTTAGAAGCATTTACAAGTCACTGATTAATCTCACCCTGTGACTACCCCAGCTACTCCTGCTCTATGCTGCTGGGTAAGGGAGCATGACTTACCCAGGTCCGGGCATGACAGAAGCAAGAGAAAGCCTGAGAACCATCTGGTCCCAGTGATTTCCTACCTGTTAGGTCATATCTGTTCTCTCTGCTTGCAAGTTTGGGGAAAATTTGGTGCATGAATGGGTTTTCCCAGGAGACTGGGAGTATATTTGCATGTGCAGAGCAGATAAATTAGGTAACTGCCATAGCTGGTGAAGACCAGCTCCATCCTAGGAGGCTATAGAGGAAGATGACCTTCCCCATGTGGCATGGCTGGGGAGAGGGACTGAGCCCTGACCAGGAGGTGGAGACAGGAGACAGGTCATGGCCCTCCAGGAATGGATTTCCCCAGCGTCACCAGGACAGCCCTTGGAGAGAAGAGCTAAAGCTCCCTGCACTAGGTATCTGAAGAGCTATGCTGGAGCCTCCGCTGACCTCTCCTCCCCAGGAGTGCGGAAGCTTTGGACTAGAGCTGACTCAGCTTAGCAGGGGGCAGGAGCAGGACACCCCCTAGGCAGCCCTACCAGCAGGAGCACCAAGACCACAGGCAGGTGCCACCCCAATCTACAGGTGCCCACTTGCCACAGCCACAGCCAGACTGAGCACAGGAATGACTGCAACATGGAAGGGCCTTGGAGGCTGCTGGGGCTGCCTCCCCCCACGATGCTGGACACTAGAGGGGGAGGGCAGCTCTGACTAGTACATGAGAGAGTAATAGGAAGATTGCTGGGATTTCTGCTTTTGTAAATTATCCTGCCTGTGAAGTAGCTAAGCAGAAACACCTAGGAGAAAAAAAAATGGAAGCATCTTCTTAATCATATGAAGAGTGTTGCCCCAAGACAGAAAACTGGCTTTGTGTCCCAGCAATGCCACAGACTATCTCTACAGCCTTGGGTAAGTCGTTCAACTTCTATTTACCCACCTATAAAGTAAGTGCAACTAGTTTTTTCCGTTTGTCTTTATTATTTTCTTTTTCTTTTCTTTCTCTTTTCACATACTGAGGTCCTTGGGCAGCCTCTTAATACCCAGCATGTTTAGCTCCTCACATGTTATGGTGCAGATCTTATTTGGTTGTTTACTTCCTCCCATATCATAAATGAAAATTCACTATTCAGATATCCTTGTAGAAATACAAGGATAAAAATTGGGAGAGTCTATTTTGGGAATGACAGGATGGAGGGGGGAAAAAAAGGATTTTGTTAAAATGCAGTCATTGCCCTTCCTAAGCAAGGCTGAGTTAGCATCCTAGAATTGGGCAATAAATGCTACTTTTTTTCTGTGTCCAGCCCTTCTTTCATCCTTTCTGAGCTGAACCTTTCTGCTGCAATGTATGTTCTGTCCTCAATTAAGAAAAAAAAAAAAAAAAACCAAAAAGGAAAAACCCCACAAAATAAAATAAACCCCTGATAATATAATTCTTCTTCCACTGAGTCTCTGCACCAGGGAACTGTGAACAGTCTCCCCGTGCAAACAGCCCCCGTGTAAAAATAGCAACACAACTGCAAACTTCAGGGTAATCACTGCTTGATTTCAAAATATTTGTTCTGCTCCTGCCCTGTCCTTTATCTCTCAGGCCTCTATATGTCACTAAAGCAACATTCGACAGCTCCTCACCAGGTCTGCCTCCTCCAATGTGCTCCATCATTATTAATGGAAACAATCTCCATTTCAGAGTATTTAAAAATATACCCTTTTCTAAATATAGGCAATCTGTGTGTGCTTAACTACTACAGGACAGAATGAGAGGGACCAAAATATTGACATGCACTGGGTGTGTATAATTTGTTTTGATTCCTGCTCCCCCCCCCAGCACCCCAGTGCTGATCTGTATATTACCCACACACCTTGGAGGAAAATCTGACATTATTTAGCATGAGGAATATAGCTGCTGCTTGGAGCCTGGAGTTTCCTTTGTTTATTTTTCCATCCTCTGTCCAAACGGTGTCAGTGAGAGCGGAGCTTACGGAGCTATTTATAGCCTCTCTCCACACCAGGCTGCACCTTGCCAGCAGCAGCAGCAGCAGCCCCGGGGGGGACGGGACAGGGCATTCCACGGGGCAGGGCACAGGGACCCGGGCAAGGAGAGGAGGGCAGGGGAAAGCCTGGAAGGCAACGAGGGGCAGGGAGCAGAGCAGAGGAGGTGTGCAGAATGGGGGACCATGGCATGCAAGGTGGAGAGGAGCTGGGGGGATGTGGATGAGGAGAGCTGTCTCCAGTACTTGACAGAAGCTGTTTTGGAAGAGATTTGAGGAGGGAGATGTCAGGTAGTTATTTCCTGGTTAGTATGGGGGCTTTGAATTAAATCATCTTGAGGCAACCTGTGCCTCAGGGAGTACTTGGGAGCTGGTCAGAGTGAAATCTGCCTTTTTAGGGGGATGGAGAAATACCCAATCTCAGCCAGTGCAGAGGGAGAATCTAAAAAAAGAGGAGTTTGTCCCAATGGGAGGGGGCAGCAAGTCCAGTGAGACTCATAAATGGGACTGAGAATTCTGGGCTTATGTGGCCTGTTGCCTTAGGGGACTGGGTGCAGAGTGCGCTTCCCAACCCTTCGCTGGCATCATCGCTATTTTGGCGTGCCAAGCTCTGACCTTGGCTGGAGCAGACAGTCGGAACCATGGCATATGCGTGGCAACCCCCAAGAGGGTCTCAGTGCCTCCTGCCCAGCTCCCTCAGCTGTCACTGAGCCTTTGCTCCCCTCATCATGCCTGGCAACTCTTCCTCGGGGATCCTGCCTGCTTCCTGTGCCCCACTGGGGACATTTTCCCTTCCCTGTTCATAAGTGGATTTGATTCATGCCTGGCTTTATATGCAGATATGTGCTGGTGGCAGTTCCCTAAAAGGGGGCGAGGGCAATGTACCCACAGACGAGTCAGCTGTGGGGCTCAGTTTGCAGCTGTGTTCTGTTGTTAGCATTAATAATCTTGCCCTTGGTGCAGTCTGCAGGGCTTGAGGTGCTGACTAAGGAACAAAAATCCAGGAAAGGTGGAGAGCAGGAAGGAGAGCTTGATTTGGGAGTGTGTGTGTGTTCATGCTCTCCCCTGAGTACATGTCCAGAGCCTAGGGCCACCCTGTTTTTCTAATGGGGTGCAGGGAAAAAGCTGCAGTTTCTGCTTGAGGTATTGCTTGAGCTGGCAGGGAGAGCTGGGCTGGCCAGATGGAGGGATGAGAGGGAGGCAGGGAGAGAGAGGCAGGCAGGGATGGGAGGAGGGAGAAGGGAGCTAGACACCTACGCAAACACAGAGTGAGAGGAGATCCTTGGATGCAAACACAGACACAGGCGTCCTCCTCCTCCTCACATGCCCCTGATTCATTTCCACATGCCATACACGTGACATGCTAATTCAGGGCTACTACAGAACTCCAGGGCGAGAGAGGAACAGGAGAGAGAAATAAAACCCAGTAAGGCACCAAACTGCAGATTTTTAAAGGGGATTCAGCGCAGCTTAGCCGCACCCCCGCCCCTTGCTGCCTCCGGGCGGGCAGAGCCCGAGTGGCCTCGCCGGCAGCCCCCACCCCCCCGCCTCCTCATGCCCCCAGGCACCCCCACACCACCACCTTGCGGGAGTGGCTCCACGTGAGCCCCGCACACAGACCCAGCACGGAGCCGGCACACATCCCAGCCCTGGCCAGGACACACGCGGTTACATCAGCGGCACGCTCCCTCCGCGCCCCTGCGGCACCACCGCGCTGGGGCAGCTCAGCCTCTGCCCTCCTTCCCGGCACTGAGGGCCTGCCGAGCTCGACTCTATTTTTAGGCACTGGCACGTAAGCCCTGCATGCTGGGGGGCGAATAACTCCCAGCAACCCCGTTACAAACCCGAACATCCCCCAGGTAAATGTAGTTAGCTGGCTGAGGGGCAGGATATGCTCCCCACTGCGCCCACTTCCCCACCACCGGCCCCGGCACTTCGTGCCCCTGCCCACCTCCATTCCCGAGCCACGGCAGACTGCCTGCCCTGCCTGACTCAAACAGTCACATCCCCACTACAACAAGGAACTGAAAAGGAGAGAAGGTAAAATACAAAATACATCTGTAGCTGCAGTGGGCTCAGGTAACTCTGGCAATATGACTGCTCTGACCCCACAGGGTTTACACCAGGGTAATGGATAGGACAGTTTTATCCTCTGTACCTTTGCCTGGTTTATGTGGTGCTTTCTTACCATCCACTCTTCCAATGCTAGGTCCAAAAGGAATGAACCACCTGGATTCGTAATTTCTATCATGCAGAAATAACGTCAGTACAAAGCTCTGCAGCCCATCACCAGCCATCTTCCTCCCACTCCCTGTTTAAGGCTACATCGATGCAAAGACCTGAAGAGCTTCACCCTCTCAGGCACCACCAGGTGTGCCAGAGACATGGGCAGGGGAAAGCAGTTTTCCTCTTCAGAGTCTCCCCAGCATGGGTAGGCAAGGACTCTCAACTGCCCCAGATGAGCCAAACAGGGGTCAAAGTCCCTGGACCACACCAGAGCAAATGTGGTGAGCAAGAACAAGCACCCTCTGCACTGCGCTTGGGAGTGGTGGTGGCCACAGGAGCAGGACTGGTTCTCTCCCCAGCAAACAACCAGTGATGGTAGGAGGTCCCAGGGCCCTTTGGAGTTAGCCCTGATCACCAGCAGCTCCCTGTATGTCAGTTTGATGGGGGCTCACTGGGCATGACACAACCAACTTAGGGGAATTGATGTCTTTGTAGCACGGAGAACCAAGGATATTTTGGGCTATATTGTATCCTTAGTATGTCTTCGCTAACTGGACTAACCCTCCAGACGTTTCTAAGAGGAGCTCCAAATCTAGTAAGCCTCTTTGCCCTCTCTTGGGTAGATTCTTGTGTGTGTTACCTTTGAAAAGCATATTGAAGAAATTTGGGATGCAGTCCTGGTAATTTGCTCCTGTGAACAGGTGGCGATGACAAATTTTTCACCAAGTGTTGAGTCCCTTTCTCTTTTTGGGAGCCAAAGGAGCTGGCCCCTTGCCCCAAGACAGAAAAGTTAGCAAGCTGCTTTCTTCTGCATTTCTGAGGAGGAAAGAGAGATCTAGTTTACTGGCTTAGCTCTCCCTACATGTGAATGGGCTTTGTTTGCTAGACTGAATGTTTTGAACCAAGATCAAGGAAGGAGAATACACAATTTCAGGTTTAGCTGCCAGTGTTTGTATTAGAGACACTCTGCTCACTCAGGAGAAGAAACTTGTGTTGCGAAGTATGAGAGAAGAAGGTGGAAAGCACTCAAGTGAAATATTCCACAAAAGTATTTTAAACTGACAGTCACATGAACTAAAACATCCCACAAGCTATATAAGACTGTGTAAGGCTTACTGAAAAACAAGGCTTTCTGTCTAAGGCAGAGGAAACAAAGGTCATTCATAACACCCACTACTGTTTGTATTTTTAACTTTTGTTATGTCCATTCTCAGAAGTCCTAATCATGATCAAGGTCTTTGTGTGTACAGATATAAATGTGAGATACCAACCCAAAAATGTTTTTAATGATGTAGACAGACAGTTACACTGAAAAGGGCTGCAAATATACACATGCACAAGTGTGTCTGTGTGGTTTATGTCTAGCATCCAGCCTCCTCCTCCATGGACACCACAGTGCTAGGTACTGCCCCCAAAATAACAAGGAAATCCTTGACCAAAGAATGTGCAACTGCAAGTAAGGATCGCACTGCCCTGAGTGCTTAGTTTGAGCCTAACGTGCTGCTGCACACATGGCAGCATTGCAGTCCAGGAGTCTTGCCTCTCCCTGTCTCCCGTAACCATGAGACAGCACTCCCTCCCACATTTGCAGAAACAAAGATTTTATTTTTCGTAATTACATTAATACCTGTTCTTCCCTCATGCTAGCAATTTGGTTGATTTCTTGTTTATTGCTTTTCACCTTCCACCATCTATAATTCAGCCACATAGCCCCCAGGAGGTGGAGAACTAAATCCTCATTTTACAGAGACTTTCCCGGGAAAGGAGTGATATGATAGCTGGAATTGGATGTCTGGCATTCCTAGTTCCTAACGCAAGACACAATCCCAGAGACAGCAATCCCACAACCTGTGATGCCAGGACTCTTGTTGGCTTTTGGAGGTTTGTTCTGGCTTCATCTTCTTGGGTTTTGCCATGAAAAACAGCTGCAGGATGTGACCCTAATTGTAAATGAGGAAGGTTATGCACTGTCAGTCTTGCTTTTCCTCTGGTCTTTAATCCTGTATTTCCCAAATCAAAGTGTTGTACCAGGATCCTCTCAGGAGTCCTTCTGTGGATTAGGTCATGGGATTCATTTCAGTTTTCAGTAAAAGGGGTTCTTGTGATTAAACTGCTACCATAGTCGACCTGAGAAAATCCTGTGTTAGGGACTGGAAGGGGTGAGGAGAGAAGAGGCTGTGAAGAATCAGCTCCACTCACGCTCTCTAGCGAGTGTCTGAGCCATATAGGTCAGGCAGAAGCCATTTGCTCTGCTGTACCTGCTCCATGGATGAGCAGGGGACTGCACTTTGCATATGTGTCAGCTGCCTTACTTTTCAATTTGGATCAATTAACTAAACCCTTCTTAAAACCCTGTAGAACTAGATATGCCTCTATTGCTCAGTGGCGATGACACCCTTTTTTTTTTTCTTTTTTTTTTTTTTTTTTTTTTTTTAAGAATTCTTTTTATTTTCTGTCTTTCTTTGCATACTGTCGTTCCAGCTCATCCTTTAAACACCCCGGCCATCTCTTCGGGTGCCGTGGGCTATTTTTAACCTCCGTGCAGGTTCGAGCGAAGCCTTCCGTGCCCGAGTCCCCCCGCCGGGGTGCGGAGGGGGCTGGCGGTGTGGAGCAGGGAGCGAAGTCAAGCCACAAGGGGGCATGTGCTCTTCTAATTCATAAAATGTGCCTTCATTGACAAAAAAAGCTGAACAATTGGTGAATGGTGTGTGCATAAGTTAATGCTGCTGGAGAACACACGGGTAGTGGTGGGGGAGCTTTGGCCGGGGGGCTTGGCCAGGGAAACAGAGAGATGGGGAGAAGTGGTGGGGACCTAAAGGGCATCTGGGGTCCCTCTGTGCATCTCTCCTGATGAAACAGAGAGCTCTGGTGAGGGGAGAGCCAGAGTGTCTAATTCTAATCCCAGATTCCACTGAAAGTAATGACAACAGGAACTCTAAAGCCAGAAAGATCTTAGTGATAGTCACAGGCTCGAGCTGGTTCTGGGAATGCCTTGTTGCTTTTTTAAGGTTTTGTAGCAAATGCTCTCAGCTGCCAAACATTTTTAATTCCTTCACCAGGTGACAGTAGAGGAGACTAATGGCTAAGAAGAATATTTATGAGCAGAATATTTATTTCTAAGCAAACTTGACATCCACCTCCACCTCCTAGCCTGGTGGGGCCGAACCCATCCTCAACATGTAAGTTCCCCACCTTTTGCTGTCTCTTCCTGCCCTACAGCACTGTGTGGAGGATTGGGTGGTTTCACCAAAGGGCAACCAGTGTAGAAGGAAGAGAGAGGGACTGAGCACTGAACAGAAAGCATGGACCCCTGGGGATGCTTTAGCCCAGCCCTTCTATGGTCTCAGGTGTGTGTGAGTGCTCTAATGAATTAAAGCACTAGGAACTGCTAAAGATCACTGTAAAGTCTTGCTTTCAAACAAATTTTCCAATGAAAGGGATAAAAGAAGATATGAGATGAACAGAAGCTTTTCTGTCTGAGGACCTCACAGTAAGTATTTGGTTTATTGGCTTTTTAGAGTCCTATATTCTCAATCCAAAATGGAGACAGATGTGCGGGGATTCAGTTTATAAATTTCCAGGATATGGAGTTCAGCCAAGAATGAATTTGACAAAAGCAAATTTATCAGGATGGTCCTAAGCAATATGAGGACTGGGGAGACAACCCTCATTCTGCCTGCCTTGTGAGCCCATGCCCTTCTTCTGCAACCCTTCCCTTCCAAGTGTCTGGGCAATGCTGTCAGACCTTCACCTCCATGGGCTTGACCAGCTGGCACAGTCAAGGGCTCTTCCACCAGTCATTAGAGACTGCACTGAAACAAGGGGCAGGGTTGCAGACAGTGAGTCTTCTTTCCCTGCTCCCTGGATTATTTCCCACTTCCCATTTCTTTCTTTGATGGGGAGGGGGAGGGGGAAAGCCAGACAATAAGGAGAAGTACCAGTGCTGTCCCTACATCATGCAGAGGGGAGATACTGGATTACTCCATAGTGACAAACTAGTGTGTCACAAGAAGCACCTCCTCAAGTAACGAGGCATGGGAGGACCAGGCCTAGAGCCACCATTGTTTAACTTCAGTAATTCAGTCTTCAAGCCCCTTCATCTCATTTTAAATAGGCAGGGAATGCCTTCATCATGCAGGTCAGAAGGTAATGTTTCCTTCTGTGTCCATCTCTGCTTCTGCACAGGAACAAGCAAGGTCCTGCAAGGTTTTATACAAAAAAAAAAAAAAAAAAAAAAAAAAAAAAAAAAGACAAGGGGAAACATGCTGGATTTACTTGTAGTCTGAAAGAGATTAATGTCCTGAATGAGTTTCCCAAAATGGCGTGTCTGAAAATTTTGAGTACAATCCATCAGAGGTAGAAAGAAACCTGCAAAGGGCTTTCCGTCATGTAAGATCCTCTGACAAAACAGTGGCATGTGTGTATGATAACATTTGTTAGACAAATCAGCAGAAACAAACTCAGCCTGAAGTATGCTAAAGCCTGGGACATCATATCCAAGGCTGCTGCATAAGAGTCTCTTTCAGAAGCTAATTCATGATGTTGACAGCAACACCACACCATTCAACATTCTGTGTGTGGCATGGGCAAAGCTTTGGGAAGCCTAGGTTGTCCTTGAGGCGTGTTTGGTTGGGTGAGATGCAGGACAGTCACCTCTCACCATATTACCAGTTTATCAGGCCTTTGATAGTACTTTTTGCTTTTGCTAAATTCCAGATAAATCCTCCATCTGACTCCTTGCACTTTGTGCAGACCAGAAATTTTCCTTTGGACATCAAATTCCAAGGGTAATCCTCCTACATATGGGGAAAAAGACATCTTCCTTTGACTTGAGGCTAGACACAGCCACTTGTTCATGTGCTCTCTGTAGCTTGTGGCCTCTAATACCCCTAAAGCCATGTGCCATGAAGCTTATCCAATCCAAAAATCTCCTGGTTCTTCTTCCAGGACTGAAACTCCTGCAGTAATTATAATAGTCTTTAAATACAAGATGCCGATTTGATTTAAAAGCTGAAAATAGCAAGATGTATGTGTCCCACCCATAGTGAAATTTGGTAACTTATTTTGTCCATCCTTCTTCCTCTCTTCTAATTGTTCTTCTTTGAACAGTTCCTCATTTAGACTGCAATCTCCTTGTGCACGCTCTCTTATACTGAGCCATACAGCACTGTGTGCACTGAACTGCCTCCTTTCACTATTATTTAGTGTTTAAAACATTTGCTGCTGCACAGGTGGTGTGGTAACTCCCTGCTCTTCTAGAAAATTCCAATAGTCATAGGACTGCAATGCCTAAGAAGTCAACAATGAAATGCTAAAAGAAATATCCCTTCCCAACACGACTTTAACTGTGAGCTGCTAGCATTAGCTCCTGGAAATGGCATGGCAAAAACTGAGGAGCCTAATAAATAGACACTCTCTTTGGGTGTGCTATTATTAGAATCACAGACAACAAATTGGAAATCCAGCATTTATCTGCATCTATTCTGAGTGTATTAACTGTGTTGACTGTAGCTGTATTGATTGTCTGTCAGAGTAGCTTGGGAAGGTTGATATCGTGATACACTGCAAGGTCTACATTGAGAGATGGTGTGTGGGTTATTTGGTTCACCGGCAGAGGTTTGGCCAATGTGTCTGCAGGAATTGTCCGCAGCCTTGTGGTGTGATCTCCTGGTCACTGGGAGAGGTCAGCTAGCCATTACACATAAGGAATCTGTATAGAAAGGGAAAAGTCAGTACATCTTTTTATGTGGTATATGTAGGCTCAGCACTCAAATAGAGGCCAAGCCTAGCTCATACTTGTTTGCTTGTGTGACCTTACCTTGTGTTTTGCCATGGCAAGGGAGACATTAGACTCTGTTCAGAAGTCCTCCATACTCATTTCCAGTGTGCATGCAATGGCAGGTGAGGGTCCTACTGTCACGGCACCCAGAGGGTAGAGTTGAGGTCTCATTGCAAAAAGCAATGTGTGCAACACAATTCTGGGTCCCTTCAGTTTCCTTGCTTGCTTTCACCCACTCTCTACTTCCTTCATGAAAGGAAATTAAGGAAATTTCATTCCCTCTAAGCAAAGTTTTGGGGATACTAAGTCATACTGAGTCTTCTTCAGTTCACACAAACATACACACCCCTAGAAAAATCTAACCTTTTCCACGTTGAGAGCCCAGGTCCCCACACTGGATTTCATTCACTGTCTTGCACACTACTTTCCTCTTAATGCTCCTATGTTTGCAGGTACCAGCAAGAAGCTCCAAAGAGGAGATAGGGAAAGACTGTGGAGTAGCCTGGGCCACTGACTAGACTTTGAAAGGTGGAGAGGATAAATGTGAAGGGAGCACATGGGACAAGCAGGAGACCTGAAACAAAGTGTCCCAAAGCCATCTGTGAGGTATGGGTGTTGGTTCTGAAGTTGATCAGCTTCTCCGATTATTTTTCACTGGTTTCGTCTACCATATTCCTTTGGGCTCTTTTTACTTCCTACAGTGCTTCAGGTCCTCTGAGATATCTTTCATTGCACCCACACTTTGTACCTCCATACCTTCTGACACCTTCCCCTTCTTTTCCATGCAGATCTGTTTGCAGCTCTCCCCCTTTGTTTCCTCCCACATGTCCATCCCAACTTTACCCTTCTGCTTCACAAATCACACTTGGAGGTTTTTTGACATATCTGTGGGCAACTTAGAGCATGGCAGTGCTTTGAGGTGTGGGTGTACCATGCACAGAGTGGCAGCACAAGGGACAAGAGGCAAGGGCCAACGCCAGGCTGCTCCTGATGCATTGGGAAGTGAGGTTACAGCTCTGGAAATTCAGAAACTCATTCCTGGTCAAACAAAAGTGCCACATGAAGGAAAACAATATCTGCACAACACCAGGTGGCACTGGCCAGAGACAGGCTTGATGCCCAGCAGAATTTCCCTCTACTGTGCTAACACAGAGGGGAATGGGAGGTGTTTCTAATTTGTCCTCTTAACTGCCCACCTGACCTTCATTCTGCACCAGGCCTTTCACCATACCTCTTAGCTAGAGCCCCTAGCTCTACTCCTTTTCTTTTTTTCCTGTTGTCTTCTAACCCCCTCACTCTAATTGCTTTTGTGCCTCCAGAATCCTATCCTTTCCCTCCTGTGCTCTCCTCCAGACCCTTCTTCCCTCTGCTTCCAGCCAACCCACCCTGCCCCTCTTCAGCCAGTGCACATGGCTTCCCTCTGTCCACTACCCCAGAATGTAAAAAATTTAGAAACTTCAGAATAGTTTGTGCTAAAGGGATTTTTTGTCAGTGACTTATTGGAGTAGATGACCAAATTGCTTGTTTTTCTTTGACTGCATTCGCTTTCCTTGCTCCAGGTAACCTAATCCTGTTGTTTTTAACTGTCTTCTATCTTCCCCAGTAAGTCATTGCTGATTTTTCCTGACTACTTATGTTTCTAAAACAACATTGGACTGTTTATTTTAGAGAACACACAAATGTTGGTTTAAACCAGAGATAGTGGGGTTTGGACAAAAGGAGCTCTTGTAAAACATGAGAAGCATGTATATCACTCTGTTCCCAAAAGCTGTCAAGAGAAGTCACCTGCACAGTGCACAGGTGCTGCTCAAGTTTAGCCAACAGACCATGGCACCCTGTGATCCACGTGGATCACTTAGTTGTTTTCCCAGCAAGCTGCCTGGAAACCTTCTTGCCTCAGCATGTCTTTCTTCTCACGTGCAACTCACTTTCTTTGACTTGATAGTTTGCCACAAGCTCCTGTGGGGACCTAAGGTCAAAGGTCAATCACTTTTGAAATAGAGTGTCATCACTGGCACTGAGCACCAGCAGAAATGAGTATCAAGGAACAGACCAGTCTGAACATGGCCAAAACGTCTTTTGCAAAACCATAATGAGGATGATGATGACGACAATAATAACAGTAGTAGTAGTAGTAATAATAATAATATCAGCAGTAATACAAAGATGAATGAATGCTTGAATGAATGATTCATACAATGGCCATTCTTTCAGTCTTTCTCTATTTCTCCCTCGGAATTAAGAGTGGAGCCTCTGTGCACACAAATGACATGTGAGATGCCCATCACAGGTAGGCAGCGCATCTGCAACTTCTTGCTCAAATGACTCCAAATTTGCCCCAAGTGGTTTTAGCCAGGGCCTCTGGGAGGTTCATCAGTATTGCAAAAATCAGATTGAGTATATGAATATTGGAGTGTGTTGCATACTTCCTCATCCAGCAGAATATGATGCTCATTCCTCACTACAGCAGAGCAATGCACACTCTCTAGGATGGATGTGAGTGTATACAGTGCTGAAGTATTGTAAGTAATAAACGGTGTACCCAAAAGTGCCTAGCTGCAGTGGTGATTAATCATTTAGGCCCTGATCCTGCAAACATGCATGAGTTTAATGTTACTACTATGAGTAATCCCCTTGATCTCAAATTAGATTAGTCACAGTCTTAACACTTGGCACGTGAATAAATGTTTGCAGGGCTAGAGCCCTATTTATGGCCTGATCTTGCAAATTATTACTGTCTAGCACTGTGCCTCTGTTACTGAATATTTTCACCAATGCAAAAAAAACCCCCAAATCCTCACTCTCCTGAGCTGTGAATGTTGCAGGATTAGATCTGCTATTTGGTATGTACGTACAGCTCTGCATCGTGTAGGTCATGGATAGATACAGCTGTATCTGACCATGGGTGTGTGCCTTGATGCAAAGCACTCAAAAGCTGGTCGCCATCAATGTTCTTTACTGTCCTTTACCACTGGTTCTAAGATTTAGGTCTACCGTCTACAATGTAAATGGAATTTTTCTCCTACTTCTTTTTTTTTTTTTTTAAAGAAAGGGAGAGAGACATTAAATCAGTTTTGCTAACTTACGATGAGAACAATAAGGAACCCAATAAGCAGCTTGCAAATTTAAGTCACCAGTCTAATCAAATTCCTCTGGGCTGCGGTGTCCTTTCTGTGAAATCAACCTGCATTAAAGCGACTGGGTTGCTGTTTGTGAATGTACCATCTCTGCAAATTACCGCTGCTCCGTTGCATTGTGTTTGTATGAATGGGGGTGACATGTGCTTGCCCACAGGTCCACGTGAGAGAGGTGGGGTGAGGAAGGAAAGATATTTTTAAAATGAATCTAGAGGGAGAAAGTGGAAGCTGCGGCTTCATAGAATGTGAATGGTATCCTAAAATAACCCCTGTCATCTGCCCACCCACCCACTGCCAAAATCAAGGTGCAGCTCTTTCATTTAAAATTAATTCTTGGCCCCAGAGGGTATCAATAGATCAATATCTTGTGCTTCTGATCTCTTGCGGGCCACCCTTCAATGGCTCATGCAAGGGCTAAAAACAGAAAGATGCAACACAAAAGATACCGCAGTCAGCTCAAGCAAGGGGGATATTTTTAGATCAGAAAAGGGAAAGGAGGGGAGAGGGAGAGAGAAAGGAAAGAGAGAGAGAGAGAGGCTGGTCTAGGGTTTGCAATCTAATTTGGTCTCCCTCTTCCCCCCTCCTTTTTTTTTTTTCTTTCTCTCTTTTTTTATTCCATCGGTGGTATTTTCCATACAATCTGATTTCTGCCCGCTTGGCTGGGGGGGCTGGGGGGAGGGGGGTGGGCTGGCACAGCAAAGCCAGGCTGAAGATTCTGGAGTTTTATGGCTCATTCCAGCTAGTGGCTTCTCTCTGCCAGTTGAATTAATTTGATACTATTTTTGAAAGTCAGTGTTTCTAAGGGAGACCTAATGACGCAATGACGTCAATGCAGGTCAATAGCACACACTGGAGGAACTGACTGTGCTACCGGGAGCCAAGGGCTGGGAGCCCGCTCCAACACCCCGGCTCCCGCACACATATCCCCGCCGCCTCCCTGGCCACCCCCGCCCCCCGCCACGCACCTCGGG